>NC_056727.1:123457368-123515192 GCF_019279795.1 Protopterus annectens
CACTCTCACTCTCTCTATCCTTACCTGATAATCCATTCACGCTGTTGGCCGATTGCCTTCACCACAACGATAATCCATTTGCGATTGCCTTGCCCCTCCACTACAACCAACAATGATTATCCATGCGGCTGCCTCCACCATAATCCAATACATTCAAGCTATCACTGCTATGCACATTTCCCGCTCGCAGCCAGCCAGCTGGACATGACGTGATGTGAGCTCAATTCCGACTGGCTGGTATGTAGCCATGTGCTGGATCTGCTGCAGTTGCAATTGTTCTATGGTTCTGGCGCCCAGCATCCTTAAAAAATGTAACTTAAAGGAGTCAGCATCCTTAAAGGAGAATGCTGTTTTAAAAATACTTAAAGGAGCCAACGCTGTTTAAAAAACAAAAATATGTAATTTTTTTAATTAAAAAAGCTACCCCCTCTTCTAAAGAAGTTGTACTGAAATCAGTACAGTGTGTATGCCTCCCGATGTCCCTGTGTCTGTCAACTGGTTTAAGCAGGATTGCATGTATAAACTCATTCCTGCTCTTCATACAAAGATTTCTATAACAATTCACTGTTTGTAAAAATATATTTTACTTCATTTGTTTATAGCAGTCTGATAGTGTCATGTTGTAAAACTGTGGGTGGAAACAACTCTAGAATCTATACAATTCCTACTGCCTAGCCTAGGTTTTGCAGGTTGAGACAAATGCTTCCCTGAAACAATGCTACATTTAAATAATGAAAAAAAATTGCCTTCATTATCTGTGACAGGGAAACAAATGGAAATGGAAAAAAAAATGGAAAATCGCTAAGGTCGTTTTGTGCACTAAACACCTAGTTGATATTAGAGGGAGAAAAAATAACTATAGAATAAGGTTAATAACTTTGGAGGACGGAGATTTCCTTAGATGTTGGTCAGGTTCAGTAAAATTGAAGAGTTTTCACCCAATTCATGTAGGTAACCTGTAATAGCAGTCTAAACCTGTAGAGCACATTAATATAGTCATATTTCCACACCGCTATATTGACCTCTTACTAATATGCCTTGCAGTCAGCTTAAGAATGTACTGTCGACCTAGAATAACTTAAAGCTGTAAACATTATTTATTTATTTATTTCAGTTTGATGACCGGGATAGTCCACTGGGCCTGGAAGAGCCTGTTTTCAGTGGAGGCCTGGGGAGAAAAGCTCCACAGGATATAGACAGTTTTACAATAGTTATACAAAAGTAAATAAAGTTGTAGAACAATGAAAAATACAGAGATAATATACAATTTGTTAAAAAAGACATAACATTTCAAATTCTAGGTAATGATTTACAAATGTGAGAGTCATGTATTCTAAACATATTAAAAGTACAGGCATTTCAGATGAAAAAACATATAAGCAAAACATTTATATATAAATTAAAAAAACAAGCTTTTTTTTTTGGAAGTTAGATATATGAGGAGATGCCAGAGAGAAGAAGGTGAAGTGGTAGAGGTAAAAGGTGGTATATAGTGGAGAAAGGGAGTGGGTTGGGGGGAAGTATATGAGGTATAGGGTAGGAGAGGAAGTAGAAGCAAAGGGTAAGAACACAGTGATATAAGGTTGAGGTATATAGTGCATGGGAGATGGTGTTAAAGAATTTATGTGGTAGGGGTACAGGAACATTCCCACTTTGAAAGGAGGTGAGATTGGAGAAGTGTTTTGAAGTTTGAGTGGGTCTGAGTATTTCAAAGGGTGGTAGGGAGAGAATTCCAGAGTTTAGCTAGGGAGCAGGATAATAGTAGGTGGCCAGGGGGTTGACAAGGCTTATATATGTTTAGAATATTGTGGTTTTCTGATCTTGGAGACTGGTTAGGAATGTAGGAGGTTAAAGAGGTGGACAGAGAAGGACAGCTACAAGGTTTGAATATGAGCTTGTGAGCAGTAATAAGTCTAAGGAGTTTGAGGTAGTTAGGAAGTTCAAGTTCAAAATGAAATGAAATAAATGACAAGAATGAAAATTAAAACTAATGAATTACAGATTGTTCATTACTTCTCACCATGTGCATTTATTTTTTTCTTAAAGAATAGAAATCATCAACCAGGATTCTTGCAAATTCCAAACAAATCTGCAGAAACTGAAAGAAGCAGAATTGGCAACAACTCCACCAGCAAATGAAGAACTACATTTAGCAAAGATAGATCCTGCAAGACCAGTTCAAGGTTTGTTTTATTTATATCTCACTCAATTATTTTCTTCCCCTACTAAGTCCCTGCCTGAGGCCATCAATTGGGGGGTGGGGGGATAGGAGCATTTCTCTTGAAGAATACAATTACACTGGTGATTGGAGGGGACGGGATTATTTTGTTTTTACTACCCTTCCTTGGCTTAGGTAAGTTCTGCGGTTTGACTTTTAATAATGTAGCTTGTGTGCTATTGCTCATACTGATAAAGACATTCTGCTATGTTTCTCCATCCAAACACTGAGGTACATAAGGAGCCCACCTTCCAATAGGGATGTGTTGTAAGAACCTTTTTATTCCCTCATATAAGGAGAGACGTCTAAGAGATGTTCCACCCGCACCTTCTTGGTTGCTTTTATGGCAGCCTAGGTTTGTTCCCCAAAACGGGCTCCCAGTAGCACATGAAGAGATCTACCTCTGAGGTTGTAGCCTGGCTCAATATTTTCAGGTATTTTGCTGCAACTGCTTCACTAGAAATGGGTGTAAAGTGCTTTACTTTGCTTAGCTTTTGACTCTATACAATTGTCTAATACATCTACAGGTAGCGTGACAGAAATAATTCTTTGTGAGGCTGTACTTTATATAAGATCACCATATGAATAGTCAGGAATCACAGTATTTTGTTCTTATTGAGGACTGAGATATGTCTGGAATAATGCAAAAACAGTCAGGATAGATGATCCTAGTCTCAAAAGCAGAGAGTTGCATTTTTTACATCTAGATATTAACTGCCCTTAAAACAAACCAAGACCATTATCACTGAGCATTGAAGTTGTATGTCAGAACAGACCTCTTAATCTGTAGACATAGAAAACAGGAGCAAAGGCCCTAGAAAAGTAGACACAGCCTTCTAAAAATCTGCACATCTAATTATCATAATGTTTAATACCAAACATATAACTAATTCTACTTCCAGTAAGAATATGGGACACTACTCAGAAACGCATGATCCAGTGTTGTCTTTTATATATATATATATATATATATATATATATATATATATATATATATATGTGTGTGTGTGTGTGTGTGTGTGTGTATAT
Organism: Protopterus annectens; assembly: GCF_019279795.1. Taxonomy (NCBI): domain Eukaryota; kingdom Metazoa; phylum Chordata; order Ceratodontiformes; family Protopteridae; genus Protopterus; species Protopterus annectens. The sequence goes on from NC_056727.1 coordinate 123,460,616, forward strand.
ATATATATATATATATATATATATATATATATATACATATATATATATATGTATGTATATGTAAATATATATATATATATATATATATATATATATATATACACACACACACACATATATATATATGTATATTTATATATTATATACATATGGGTCTATTTCACATCAGTGAAATCCCATTTCATTTCACTGAGACCAAATCACCTAATTTTCAAAATACTGAAAATTAATTTGACTGAATTGTAAGCCATAGACTTGATGTGGGTTTCCATTCACCTTTGACTTGTTTGTAATAAAAAGAATTTCTGTAACTTACAGTGTCAGAATACCAATAGTCATGTAGAAAGTGGTGTACTATTTTTAAATGTGGGTATCTCTCTTTACATTTGTATGGGAAGTATCTAAAGTATTATGGCGGATATTTTGTGTGTTCCCAGCAGTACTGGCAGTGTGTAGAGTACTGTAAGGTATGTAAAAGGTATATACCATTTTCCCCACTGTAGTGCAGTCCTGGAGTTAGTATGTATAGTTAGGGGGGTGTGGGGTTTGGTTTTATATTGTTTGGTTTCTGTTAAAATGGTAAGGAAGTAGTTTTTATGTTCTGAAAAGAGGTAGTCAGTGTTGAGTGTGTTTGTCTATGGTTTCCCATTTAGTCTTTTGAAATTTAGCATTGTAAGCTTTCTGTGAAATGATATTCAGTGAAATGAGTTGTCAGTATTTTGAAATTTAGGTGATTTGGTCTCGGTGAAATGAAAGTCAATGAAATGGGATTTCAGTGATGTGAAAAGTAGACCCATATATATATATATATATATATATATATATATATATATATATATATATATATATATATATATATATATATATACTTTTCCTCTTTGCCTTATTCATCTGACTCAGAAAGTTAATTAGTTTTTAATATAGAAAGTATCTGGTTACTATTCTTTTACTTTGTTTAAGTAGTTTCCTGGTTAGTGCTTCTTCACTTTGGTATTTCAGACTGCTCTGTGCGATGATACCTTGCCATCTATATGGCAGACAAGGTTCAAGGTTTCAAAATATGTATGGTCTGTGGTCATAAGATCCCACTGCTGGACCCCGCACTCCCTTTGTGTATACTGCCTGGGGGCAGCTCATCTAGACACAAGAGTGTGAGGCTCACTCCTCTTTCAGTTCTAGGGCTATTCAAGGCCAAAGAGCTAAATTTGTCTTAAAAGGTTTAATCCCTTAGTCAGGACAATGCACTCAGGCCTCAGCTTCTTCTGCTACTCCTTCTGTATCTTCAGCTAAGACAATGGAGAAGTCTAAACAAAAGGATAGAGACAAGGCTAAGGAATAAGAGAAGGGCAAAGGACAAAGATAAATTATCTGAGAAGCAATCAGATAAATCTAGGAAACCATCTCTAGTCCCATCAGAACCCTTGGGTTTGGCACTGACGATTTCTAGACCGATGGATCTGACTTCCCCTCAGATCCAATCACCAACACCTCCTCCTCAATTTTCATCGGAGTCTGTAAGTACTTGGCTGCATTCACCTTTTCTTCAGGAGAGGCATTGTTCCAGATCACCATCAGTGCCTTCATCCTCCAGGTCTGTTAGATCATTGGGGAACCTTACTGAAGCAGACATCGACAGGATGATGCAGAGATTCCTTCAGATGCAAATTCAACTAGGCGTTCTCCTGGCTGTGTTCACTCAGGACATTTCAAGAATGGCTTCAACAACTCCTCCAATAATTCCTCCAATTCTGGTTTGGCTTTGGATCTGCAGACTATGGACCTGAGTCTCTCAGGAGCAGTCACATCAGAGTTGACAGTCCTGTCGACTTCATCTCTGACTGTATCCCTTGCTCTCTTGACTCTTATGCTGTTAGATTGAGATGAGTCTCAGAACTGAAACATTGATATGGAGGCTCAAGGCACAGATTCAATACTGAAACTTTTGGAACTATCTTTTGCTCGATGCCTCTGCACTAGATAGCTTGGCCCTGATGTTGACTTCAGAGCTAGGGCAGGTTGGGTCATGGGAGGCTCTTCCTTCATCTCAGAATGATGGAGTGGGAGTCTAGTCAGTCCTGATGTCTGCCTTGGCATTTAAGGCTTTTGAAAGGGCTCTTGCTAGACCAAAAGAAGAGGTGCTTTCCATGCGCTGAGCTCCACCCCAACCCCTGTTGGACATTGCATCTGACTTTGCACATCCACATCAACAGGGACAGTCGGCTTCCTTTAGTCTTGGGGCTGATCACCATTTGAGCTTCCTGTCTGACTCTGACGCATCTCTGGAAGTCCCATCAAGGCAGGGTCTTAGGAAACAGACATGTAAGAAGAGACATTTAGATTCTTCTCCAGAATCAATCACTGAAGACACAGACATGGATGACTGGGATGGGTCTCCAAGATCCCCTCCAGAGGATGTCACCTTTTATGACAGTTTGGAATTGATGAATCTGAGAGGGGGTGGTCCACTAACATGCCCTCCCCTGAAGTGTCTGTGTTCTGAGGCTGGCTCTTCTACCACCTGGATGGTACCACTTGCTGATGCAGTCATAGATCTGGTAGCTCAATGGGCTTGGAAGGATCCTGACATGGTGGAGACGATCCCTAAGAAGCTGGACAAGATTTTGGTTGCACCTAAGGATAGAGCACACCAGAGCAAGGGTCCCTCATTAGATACCATGGTTGTAGCAGTAGCCACTAAAAGGAACTCTGTGAAGAGAGCATGTCTGTCCATCCTCCTAACAGAGAATCAAGAGTGTTGAAAATATTTGGGAAACTGATGTGTACTTTAGCATTTTCACACTTAGAACACTAAACTACCCAGTCCAAATGACGTGTTTCCTGAGGGGCTTGATAAAGGAACTCACCAAGCCTCTCTCAGGTATTTTACTGATAGGCATCCAGAAAACAATGGAGTCCCAGCTGCCTATGTTACAATTGATGGCTAACATATCCAGGCATCTGCTTCAAAATTCAGCTGATGGTATTGCTAGTGCAGCAGGTACTGACATAGTTACCCACCAGCATGCCTGGATGTGATTGTGTGACTTTGCAGAAAGTTTCAAGATGTCCTTCCATGATTCTCGTTTTGGTGGCTCCACACTCTTTGGAGTAAAGGTTAAGGAAACTCTCACCAGTAGCGAGCTGGATCGTAAGACCCTTTCTGCTTCTGGAATCCACTTCTCCACCACTCAGAGAACCTTCTCCAGAAATGAGAGAGGTGGCAAGAAGATGCGGTTCAGGAAGTCCCAAGGGTTCAGCCAGGACTTTCCTGCAGACAGGTCCTCCAGGGGTGGGGGAGGGGGACTAGTTTCAGTGGATGTTGCCCTAAGGGCAGCAGTGTAACACAGAATGAAAGATTTTGCTGTCCTTTTTCAGAGAAATCCTAGCAGTGCTCCTGAAGGATTGCCCAGCTGCTGCATTCAGCATCATCATACCTGGCAGACCATCACATCAGAAACTTTGATGCTGCAGATAGCCCCTAGAGGCTATATAATGCCCTTTGCTTCCTCTCTCTTAAAGAAAAGAAGGATTCCCCACAGTACCACCCTATCAAATAAAATCCACAACAGCAGAAGTCTTAAAACTGTTAGGAAAGCGTCATCCAACAGGTCCCCTCAAACCCCTTAGAATCCAGAGTCTATTCCAGGTTTCTTTTTAGTTCTGAAAAAGACAGGGAATCTATGGCCAATTTTGGACCTCAGCCATCTCAATCATTTTGTGAAACAGACAAAGTTTTTGATGGTCATGGTTCAGTCCATTCTGGCTCTTTTAAAGAATGATGATTGGATGTGCTTTACATATTTCCAAGATGCATACTACCATATCAGGATTTCAAGGCAATCAAAGCAATTTCTTAATTTCTGGTTGGGAGCTAATCACTTCCAATTCAGGACACTGTCTTTGGTCTCACCACAGTCCTCCCCCTTTTCTCCACATACCCCCACAGCTGTAGTAACCACGGATGTTACTCTCCTGGAATGGGGGTGGGGGAATTTTGAAGGGAAGACGGTTCGAGGTTCATGGTCAAACACAGAGGCTATTCTCCACAACAGTGTTCTGGAGATGACAGCAGTTCTCCTAGCACTGCAGGCTTTCCAGTAATCTCTTCCTAAGGGTATGATGTTCATCCAGATGGACAACATGTCAGTAGCCTGGTATGTCAAAAGCAGGGTGGAACCCATTCATATTCTGTGTGCCGAGAGGCCATAAGAGTGTGGCAGTGGGCAAAGTCTTCCTATTGTTTTCTCATAGGAATGCATATTTCAGGGAATTCCATTGTATTAGTGGACAAATTGAGCAGATCTATCCTCCAGCATTATAATTGGTCACTCAGTCAAGCACTGGCAAATCAAATCTTCAACCACCAGGGTCAACCATGCTGAGACCTTTTTGCTTTGTACCCGAACTACAAGTACAGCAGTTACTTTGCCATAAACCCTCCACAGGGAAGTCATAGAGAGAAGCTCTAGTCAACAATTGGCCCCTGGGTCTTCTATATGCCTTTTCCCCCTTTCCTCTGATAACAAAGTTCATTCAGAAAGCCAGAAGATGCAAGGCCAAAGTAGTCCTCATTGCCCCTTTCTGGCCCTGGCAAGTGTGGTCCTCTTCCTCTGGCTTCATCTACTACATCCTCCCTGGATACTGGACAATTCTCCAGACCTTTTGACTCACCCATCAAAGCAGTGTCACCTGGATCAGAGACACTGAAGTTAACCACATGGTTCATCCACTTTTAACGGTGGTCAGAGATGCCAGGCTTTCCACTGAAGTGGTTCATATTTTATTAGCCTCTTAAAAATTGAGTACCAGAAAAGTTTACTTAGCAAATAGTAGAGATTCTCTAGGCAACTAAAAAATCCTTTTCCAGCTCCTCTTCCTTCCATTCTAGACTTCTTTCCAGCCCTTTTCTAAAAAGGATCCAGTTTTCAACAATCAAAGTGCAACTAGCTGCTATTTCCAGTTTCCATATTGGACACAGTCAGATGGCTATGGCTTTTCTAAAGATTTCAAAGGCCTTCCTAAAGGGAATGTTCTTATTATGACTTCCCATAAGGGATCCTGTTCCTCCAAGGGACATAACTATCATGCTTCAAGTGTTAACACTCCCCACCCCTTTGAATCAGCAGCTTCAGCAGACTTAAAGTACCTTTCTTGGAAGACTATTTTAGTGGTAGCCATGATTTCGTCTAAAAGGTTTTCCAAATTATAAGCACTTTCTTGTACAGCTCCTTACCTGATTTTACATTAAAAATAATGAAAAACAGGAGGAAAATGCCCCAAACATAAGTCTAACAAAGCAGCAACCCGTAAATCCAACAATTAGGGCACTGAGGACCACAAATACATGGAGGTAAAATATACTAACAGTTTTTTACAAGGATTTACTTGTTTGGTTTCAATTGTATATATTTCTATACAAAAAATATTTTATTAAACTTTACTGCTTTTCTTTCTACTGGGAACATTTATATTTATTTCTTTAGGGTGGGATGTGGATCTAACACGGGTCTATATTAGAACATCAAAGTTTCAAAACTTCGAATGTTCTAATATCGAACCCTATTACGCGAAAGTTGAAAATATCGAAGCAACAGAAAACATAATTTTTTCCTAGGGAAAGAATTCAGTTGTCCATTTCTGTTGCTTTGGTATTTTCAGTGCTGTGGTGGAAAGTTACGGGTCGGATTCAGGTAAGTATGCGACTGAGTGCGGGTTAGGGGTAAGTATGCGACTGAGTGCGGGTTAGGGTGTGAGTTAGGTATGTGTGTGATTGTGTGGATGTGAGGGTTAGGGCAGGTTAGGTGAGTTAGGGCGCGGGTTAGGTATGTGTGTGATTGTGTGGACGTGAGGGTTAGGGCGGGTTAGGTGAGTTAGGGTTAGGGCACAGGTCAGGTAAGTATGCGATTGTGTGGACATGAGGGTTAGGGCGGGGTAGGTGAGTTAGGGTTAGGACGCGGGTCAGGTAAGTGTGTGATAGTGATGGACCTTAGGGTTAGGGTTTGGGTTAAGGTTAGTGGATATTTAGTGGTGTGTGTATAGTTTAGTGTAGGGTTAGGTATAAGATTTTAGGTGTATGCGTGTGGATTGCTGTTTGTTTGGTGTGCTTGTGTTGTGTGTATGTGTTTTGGAACAATGAATTTTTTCCCTAGGAAAAAATTTGCTGTTCTGTATGTTCAATGTTTTTAGCTTTCGCATAATAGGGTTCGATATTAGAACATTCGAAGTTTTGAAACTTCAGTGTTCTAATATAGACCCATCTAACACCACTAGTTGGTGGCCTTACACATGGGAAAGGAGTATGTATATATACTTTTTTATTCAAACATATGGTTTAAAGGATTTTTAATGCAACAATTTTTTATGCAGTAATTTGAGAGATTTTTATTGATCTATATTTATTCATTATTTATGATTAGTTTTAGTAACAGGTACATATTTATGGTTTTAGAATAGTTTTTGGATGCATAGATGGGTAGCAAACTGGCTCACTGATAGAACCCACCTAATCAAAATAGGGGAAGCCACTCATAAAACAGCAAAACCTCTTGTGTAGTTCCACAGAGTCAAGTCGAATTCATGCTTCCAAAATGCAAAACTTTAAACCCAGATCATTTGAACAGCTGAGTTTATTGACTAAATCACAAAAAATAAAAGGACTGTTAAGCGTTTCTTTTGATGAAGTCCCCTTGCTTGTTGTTGAGGGACGAAAGCGCTTAACAGTTTTATTTTTTGTGATTTTAGTCAATAAACTCAGCTGTTCAAATGATCTGGAGTTAAAGTTTTACATTTTGGAAGCATGAATTCGACTTGGCTCTGTGGAACTACACAAGAGGTTTTGGTGTTTTATGAAAATAGGGGAAGCCACCTCAAGCAGTAGACCAGTAACAAGCGGCATACCCGAGGGATCGGTCTTGGGGCCTCTGTTATTTGAGATATACTTCTCTGAGGTGCAGGCCAAAACCAGTGGGCTATGGCTGACCAAGTGTGCAGATGACTGCAAGCTGGGCATGGTCATCAGTTCCCCAAGTGATGTGGACGTCCTCCAAGAGGGTCTCACCCCAAACAAATGACTGGTGCCAGAAATATGGCCTCAAGCTGAATGCCAAAAAATGCATTATTGTCCCCTTTAGGGAGAGTGACATCCCCACATACTATCACATTAATAACAATGTCCTAAGCATGCAGTCAGTCTTGAGGGATTTGGGCACCCAGGTTGATAGCAACCTGACGTTTGACCACCATGTTGCTTCGGTTATACAGAACACTTTCTACATGGCCCACCTCATAAGTAAGGGTATCTCATCCAGGGACAAGGAGGTCATAACATCCCTGTAGTCTTCCCTCATAAGGCCAATTATTGAGTACAATGCCCCCTTTGGCATGTACCTTTGCAAAGCACATGCAGCATCTGGAAAGGCCACAGAAGTTCCTCACCAGAAGAATCTAGGGCCTCAAACATCTACATCTATCCTACACAGATAGGCTAAAAGCCCTGTCCCTCTATTCAGTTTCATACAGACTCCCCAGAGGTGACCTCTGTCTGGAATATAAAGCAATCTCAGACCCCACTTTGACGGACTGCTGCATATCTGCAAGTCAAGCTCCACTCAAGTAACCTGCATGTGTGACCTCAACCTGGTTTGTGACATCAATGGGACTTGGTGGGGCAGATTTGTGTCCCAGAGACTCCCCCATCTGTGGAATAGACTCCCTGTCCACATCAAGCAGAGTACCTCATTTTCTCTTTTCAAGCGCAACCTGGATAACTGGATGGGAAACAGAAAATACACCCCGGGGATTCCACCTGTGTCCCTGCTGGACAGGGGCTTTGGGTGCTGACTTGTCTAAACATGGGCTAACCTCTTGGCTAGGCTTATAAGGGCCTCAGAGTCAATAGCCTAGTAACTTCCTGTGATCCATATTTATACACTGATGCTTTTATTGTGGAGCATGCTCTCTCTAGTTTGTATAGTTATTTAAATTCAATTTAGGTAGTTTAATTGATCAATTAAACAATTTTTGCAAGTGATATTTAGGGTATATAAGATGTGGGTTTGTGTGTTAAGTGTTATCTGAAGAAGTCCTGATTTGAAGGGACAAAAATGTGGTGATTCATTAATGCATTCATGTGTTTATTTAAATAAAGGTGTTGGTATATTTTGCTGTCATTACTGCCCTTATTTTTAGATTCCTTACCTGATTTTCCATAACAATAAGGGTTCTTTGAGAACAAATCCTACCTTTATTCCAGAAGTGGTATCCAAAATGAACATTAATCATACTATCAATTTACCAGTATTCTTTCCAAGATTTTCTAACAAAGGAGAATATACTGTGCATCTATTGGATATCCACAGTCAACTTGGATTTTACCTCCTTAGGACTAAAGATTTCAGAAAATCTGATCAGCTGTTTGTAGCCTTTTCTAAAGTCAAGCTAGGTCAGAGTATTTATAAAGTCACACTGCCTAGGTGGATGTCAGACTGCATAGCCTTTGTAAATGAAAAAAGCTGTCAGACTGCATAGCCTTTGTAAATGAAAAAAGCTGTCAGACTGCATAGCCTTTGTAAACAAAAAAATGGGACTCTGTTTAACCAAGAAACAAAGAGTGCACTCAAGAAGGTATGTGTCTACTTCTACTACCTTTATATGCAGAGTTGGTACACACTTCACACACTCATTTCTCATTATAAACTGGATGTACAGTCAAACTCCCATAGATCTTTTGGCTCTATCATTCTCAGGAATAACCTTCCTTGATATCTCCCAGGTTTGTGGCAGCTAAAGAATCTGTCACAAAGGTTGACTTGGATGAAAAAAAGACAACATTGGGTATGAACGTTACATACTCACCATAATGATAGATGCGTGCTGTTTTCTTTTTATCTGGTTCAACAGTCCTCCCTCCTTCCCCATTACAAATTGTATCACCTGGTGCTCATCTTTGATTGAATGGACCTACATTATCTCATTTGGTTGTACCTACATTATCTCATTTGGTTGTTTTTTTTCTCCAGGTTTTATTCTGGTATAGAATTTAGATGTTATAATTTATGAGATTATAACAGATTTTGTTGACTAATAAGTAGGCAAACTCAGTCTGAGGTACTGGGAGGAAGAGAGGAGTTATGGGTAGAGGAGGAGTCAGAGCCCTGGATCCACAGCTTCTAAAAGGGCCAGGGTTGGATCCATTCGGATCAGATGACCCAAAGGTTGAACCAGATGAAAAGAAGACAACATGGATCTGTCATTATGGTGAATATATAACTTTCATTCTAAAAAAACAAGAGTGACAAAACTGATGGAAAAATATAAGCACATTAGCTGAGTGACAGTGTAAAATCTGTAAATTTTAATGAACTACATTACAGAATTCTACCATGCAAGGTCATTTATTTTTGCTTCAGAAAAAGGGAGATGTAAAATATGTGTCCTCTTTTTTTTAATTATTGTTGCCACTAATATGTTGGTCATGTAGTGTAGTTTTCTGTGTACTAGATAGCTTAGAAATGACATATGATGAGGGGATTCAGAACATTTTGTAAAGGAGTAAATCAAGCCTGAAGATAGGGACACACCTCCAAAAAATAGGGACATTATGTGTAGGGGTAAATCATCCTGACAATAGGAACGTTTATCCAAAACAGGGACATATGAGAAGTCTGTGGCAGAAATACTTATAAATCATGGCACAAATGAGGTATGACAGATCTTACAAAGATCATGATACAGGCTGGTGATCTGGAAAAGGCAGGAATGGTGTAGTGAGTTAAGTGCAAGCAGTGACAACTAGCCAGTGGTAGTATGGAAGGAGCAGTTAATGTACCTCAACTCAAATTTTATTGTAGTGCTTTATTAAAAACAGATTAAATTCAGACAAGTTATACCCACAAAGCAGAATGGAATTTATTCCTATCTTCCTTTTTAAAACTCTAAAACTCTAAAAACATAAGGTATGTTTCTGCGGGGGGGGGGGGGGGAGTACAATACATGAAAATTGCACTGTATTTCTTGGATTTTTTTTTCTGGTTGCTTGAGCTCCGGTTAACTGAGAGTTTACTGTATATAGCTGTTACACTGGTTGTACAAGTGACACCATAAAAACTCAAGTATGGGGCATGGATGTATGTGCACATTGTATAAGATGGAGACAAGGCAGGAGATGTAGCATAATACTGGCCCTTATGATGGCATATGTTTTCAGATCAAACTGAAGATGCTTAAGCAAATCCATAGCAATAATTTTCAACAGATTCAATCAGAACATTCCAAAAGCTTGTCTGCAAAAATACACCTAGCTGAGAGCCATAGCCCTGCAGGATTTCAGGAATCAGAGTTACACATCATGCAGTTATTTTGAAAAGTAGTGTGTACAAGGAATTAGCATCACAGAAACTGAGGGAATCAAATTGAAGACCACAGGATGAAGCTCATTGGTAGATCATAACTGTAATCCTCTATTTTAAACTGCTAGACATTTATCAGAAAAAAACGTCCAAAACACTGCAGAGCAAAACAACACCATCCTCAGTGGCGGATCCAGGCATCTACAAAAGGGGGAGGCGCGGTCTGGTTAGTTGAGTACCGGGGTGGGAGTGGGAAAGTGGGACACTGGGTTTGGTGGGTGTGGAACGATCATCTTAAGAAACGCTGACATCATGTGTGAAAAGACAGCAATATACATTTAGTTGCACACGATTTTGCAGTGGATGTGGTTGAAGAAACAGGTTATTCCTGTGCAGCGCACACAGAGCATACACAGATAGTACAAGTTTTTCAACACATGACTGGAAGAGATGATTGGTTGCCCATGCCAAGTCACAGTCTCCTTCCATGGCAGTAGGCATAGACGCTATTACAAGCTAAGAAAGAGTCCTGCTGAAGGTGACAAGCCACAGTGAAAGATTTAAGTAATTGTTTTGAAAGTAAATTATGATTTATCTGGAAACGGTGAAGTTCAGTTAAATAAAAGTAACACAGCAATTAAGGAAGTAGATGTTATGAAAAATTGTAAAAAGCCAATACTCAGTTTAGCCATGTGCAGTTTACAAAATGTATTGTATCCACTGCAGCATTTTAGATAGGATTGTAAGTCAAAATGTACTTTATTGTCATGTAACATCAAATATAAACCACAGGCACCGAGGCTTGGATAAATTAATATAATCTTCATTTAACTGAAGTACCAAAATCACTAAACTTATAAAGCTTTCCTAAGCAGACCATGATGTTTTTGGATAGTTCACTGCTCTTCCACTGGTTTTAAGCACAATTTATTTTCTGTTATGTCTTTAATAACAAAAAGTCCTGCTGTATCTTTATTTCTCTCCTTTCTACAAGTTCAAGAATGGGTGCCCAATGCCTGTCTCTAGGAGTTCAAAAATGCCAGTGTCGGTGGTCTTCTTTATCAAGTCATAGTCCAGCAACACTTGAAATTGCTCTCTTTAACTTCAGTGTTTTCCAAGTTCATGGTCATCTGAATCTGAATAATTTTCTCTCACAACACATGGCTTCTATGACAGTGAACCTATGCCATACATAACTTGCACTCCGCTTGGATTGCAGTCACCCCAGCTTCAGCTTTGGGGAAATAGTTTTCCTGATTTGGGGAATCCAGTACTTTCTACAAGTTCAACTGTTAATTTGAACAACCTGTAGCATTGCCTATTTTTGGAAATGGAATATCAACTGACATTTTCCAATACAGTGGCTACTGTCCCATTTTCCATAGTTGCTAGCAGCTTAATTGCAGCAGTGTTACATTATCATTCTGTAGTATTTTAAAGAATTCAGCTGCTGTTTCAGACTTAACAATGCTTTCTAGTGTCCATTTAAATTCACTCTCCAGGATGCTTGATGTAGCTAGAGAACACATCATTGTATGTGTCAGTGATATTGATATCCTTCTTGTCAACTTAATATGCTGTGTGTAGAGCAACTGACTTCAGTGGTGGTACTTCTCTGAATGAATTCTGTGATTTTTTTTTCTTCTGTTTCTGTCCCTCCCATTTTTGTCTTTTGTCATGTTGAGTTTTACCTAGAAGTTTCTGTTAATATAATTCATCTTCTTGAACAGATCTCTTGTCATTTACATTTTATTGCCTTCTTCCAGTTATTTGCATTTTTCATTTCTACATCCTTTCTTATCTACTCTTGCTATTATTTATGATACTCTACATTAAAGTTTGACATAACATACCATATCCCTATTGTCTTTAGATATCCTTCTTTCTTCAGCCACTTCTAAAACCTTCTAGCCATTTTGCCTTCTTAACCTTCTTTCTATTTAAAATTATTTTTGCCACTTCCCAGTTAATATCTCAATATTCTGTCCATAGTTGTTCATGCATTCTGTCCACCATGTCAAATCCCTTGTATTTGTTCTTCACAACCCTCCCAAACCCAGGAACCCCACTCGGCCTTCCTGAGAAGACTGGAAAATATGAAGGTCTCTCCAAACACCATTATATTGGGTGACTTCAACTACCCAACCATAGACTGGGAGCATTACTCTAGCTCCAACACCCTAGCCCAAAGGTTCCTAGAATTTATAAACTCAAATGCTATGGAACAACTTGTTACCACTCCCACAAGAGGGGAAAACATACTGGACCTGATCATCACCAACATGGGGACTCTATGCTCCAGACCAGATGTGTATCCCTCACTGGTAAGATCAGACCATAAACTAATCTCACTGGATATTCACATCCCGACCCCACCTCATGCCCAGAAAACCACAGTGAAAAACTTCTCTAAAGCAAATTTCACACTCCTCAACACCGAGGTGGAATCCTTCAAAGCCCCCGGGCCTGTGGATAATACGGCCCAGACCACAAAATCCTTTATAAACGCATTCTATGAACACCTTCAGGAATGCATGGATCATGCAATCCCAGATAAAACCAAGACCCAATCCTCCAAAGGCAGACGTCCTGTCTGGTGGACCCCAGCCATAAACAAACTATACAATAGAAGGAGGAAGCTACTACATGACAGAGCAAAATCCCAAAAAGGGAAGGCATCTCTGATCAGTATTAGCAAAAACTACGGGCACTCATAAAATCGTCTAAGGCCAGCTTTGAGAGAAAAATTGCACAGGACACTAAGGATAATCACAAGGCTTTCTTTAGTTGTGTTAGGAACCTGGGTGGGAATTCCCAGATATGCTCAGAATTAGTCCAAAATGACAAAAAATACACCGAACCCACAGACATTGCCAACATCCTAGCTGACAGGTTCAGCGCGAACTTCTCCCCCCCTCCCCACCAAAAGGGCTAATATCTATCCCAGCAGAGTGCTGCCCCCCTGACATCTCAGATGCTCCGGTAAGAGCTGCCCTCTCCAAAGCAAGAAACACAGCATCAATGGGACCAGACGGTGTCCCGGGCTGCGTCCTACATGAACTCCAAGAAGAGCTAAACTCAAACCTAAAACTACTGATGTTAAGTTGTCTATCTCTCTCATTCTGCTGGATGGTGGGGGAGGCTCGACTCGCCCTCGCTCCGCACCTCTAAAGCTCGAGTTGCTTCAGCCGAGGCTCCCTCCCCCTTATATCCCACAAGGCGAGAGTTACCTCAGATCAGATCTCGCTTTTCAGCTCGAGGGTCGGTTGTTCCTAAGTCCTTATTCTTCCGGTTCTTTTTTTTTAAAATCTCATAATCTTTTTTTTCTTTTTTATTATTTTAAAGTTAGTGTAGTTTTAATGTGGTTTATTAAACCATATCGACCTATTTAGTTCTTCCCTTGGGCTTTTAGGCTCTTCCTTCCCTAGTTTGTGTGTAGTAGTGTACCACTGCTTATTTGTTTATTATTTTTTTATACTTTTTACTATAATTGTGTGTTCTTTTGGACAGGGTATAACTGGGTGTGTTGAGTGTGTGTTTGTGTTCTCCAGTTAGGCTAAAAGAAGCAAAGGTTTGTCAGAAAATGTCTCTCTGACGACGCACACACTTGTCTATTGTCTGGGGTTTTTCTGGGGCCTTTGCCTGCAACCTGTCTGCCTTCAAGCCATGGTTTCCCAACCCCAGGCCTGAAAGAAAAAGAAAAAACTCAAGGCTTTTTGAGAGGGCTTGTTGAAGCCTGAGGATTCCCTGTCTGTCTCTCCAGGCCCTCCAGGTTCGCTCCGCTCTTGACTCGGCCGAGCCAGTTGCTCAGGACTTATTTCAACTTGCCGCTTTTATCGAGCCCGGCTGGGCCGATAAGTCTCAATCCCAGTTCTGTGGCTCGCCGCCGGAGCCGAGAGTTAGAGTTATCGGCTCCCGTGTCGGACCGGCGAATCTTCTCGGAGCCACCAAAAAAGTCTAGGCCTTCTCTTGGCTCGCCTTGGCGGCTCTGGTTCTCCCCTGCTGTCAGAGCAGACTGTCAGCTAAAGGTCAAATCGGTCTAGCCCTCTGATCACTTGACCTTCAGAGGGTGGTGGTCCACTATAAAGTCTGAGGCACTAGCCCAGACCCGACTCATCTAGCCCAGATGCTCCCAATCCCCCACTCATCACCTCCTTGACCCTCTTGAGCACAACTCCCTGGGTAAAATGTCGAGCTCGGAGACTGTGGTCACCTGGGCCGAGACAATTGTCCTTGACTCCGTCGTGGCTCCGTTTTCTTCCATGGAGGGAACCGCGCTCGCTTTCCATGGAGGAACGGTGCGCCGATCTCACCTTGTCGGCCCCAGGAGTGTCGGTGCCCGGGCGCTAGTGAGTTGACTCCGACAGCGACTCGGCTCCACATCGGCCCCGACGAGGGTCTTTTAGCTCCGGGCGAGGGGCTCGTCTGTGCCCTTTAGCGGGGCGCTTCTTCGAGCTGACTGGAGAATGTGTTGAGCCTGGCTCTACTCCACAGTCGGCTCCGTCAGCCTCCCTCCGCCAGCCTGGGGTGGTCGCTCACTCTCATCCCCGGACCCCGCCGGCCAACTCTCAGGAGCCTGTGGGGATTTCATCCTCGGAGAGGCCTCCTGGTTGTGAAGAGCCCCCGGCCTCTCAAGTGCGACTTACCCCTCGAAACCTGGTCTATCAAGAGCCCCACAGTCCTGGATGAAGTGCAGGTTCCCCCGACCCTTACAGAAGATGTCACTTTTGACACTCTTTCTGGAGATCTGAGGGTTCCCCCCAATTGGCCAGCCCTGATCCCTTTCCCTTTGCAGATTCTGTGAGACCTAAACAGAGGGGGGTCAGCACCCACCCTCCCCCTTGTCCCCCTTTCGACCCCTCATCTTGGTGGTTGCTGGCTCCCTCGGGCCCCTCTGATTCGGTGTGGACCCCTCATCCCAGGGAGACCCTCCAAAGGGCACCTGACTCTCCTGGACAAGATTTTATCAAAGGTCTCCACCCTCCAAATGGTGGTGGCTACGCTACAACAAGGGAACGGCTGTCAAAAGGAGGAACTGGCTCCACTAACAAAGTCTGGCTGCCGCCACAAAAGGTGGAACAGGCGGATGTTCTCCTCAGCGACATTTACTATGCGCTAGCTGAATTACCTGTGCCATTCCCTCGTCTTCAAGGGACTTCACTGCTACGGTGAATTTACAAGTTTCTGACTGCGGGTTTCCAGAAAAAATGAACACGCAGCTGGCTGTCGCTATTCTATTTCCAACTCCTCCATCGCCTCCTCTCTTATGCGGCGATGGGAAGCGAGCAGGCGCTGGAACAGGGGCTATCGTATTCCGCCTTCCTGTGGCCCCTCAATGCCGGAACCTTTCAAGGCGTCTTTCAGCAACACCCTTTTGATGGATGTCCCTTTTGGTCTAAGTGAAGAAACCCTGACTATGATGCGGCCATGGAATTTTCAACCCCTTTCTGCCCGTCGAGTCGTTTCCACCTTTTCTGGCCTTACCTTTGGTGGCCAGAGGAAAGATATTGGTTCGTAAACAATAGCCAGACCCTTCGACTGGCGCGCAGAGTGGGTTCCCCACTTTTCCACTCCTTTACAACAATAGTGAGCCGCAGAAGGGAGAGGTTCCGGAACACGCAGAAGGGGAGACAGACTGGTCGAGAGATAAGCCCTTTCCGCGTCCCTGGTGTTGCCAGAACTGCCCATCTTGAGAAGTGCCTGGGGAAGTATCCTTGACACAAGACAAATGGGTACAGTCCATCATTCGAAGGTTATTCTATTCTCTTCGCTTCTTCAAGTCAGTCAAAAACCTTCCCTTCCCTCCACCCGCTAAATATATAGGCTTATATTGAAACTCAAACTTTCAAAACTGCTTGCAAAAGAGCTATTCAGCCAGACCAACAGCAGCAACTATTTACCAATCTTCTTTTTTAGTTCCAAAGAAGTTCCAAAGAAAGACCAATTTTTGGACCTCAGTATCTTTGAACAGATCGGTCAAGAAACAAGATTTCGACGGTCATGCTTGCAATCCATTCAAGTCTGGATTCTTCAGGAACTTGAAAAAGGACTGGACCTTCAGGACGCGTACTATCACATAAAATGAACAGGCGCTCCAGAAGATTCCAGGGCCCAGGCTGGGAACCAGTCATTTTCAATTCAGGGCCCTGCCCTTGGTCTCACCACTGCCCCCGGTGTTGCCCCTCGGTGCCTAAGTGGTGGCTTCACCTGGAGACGACAAGGGCAGACGGTGTTTCCATATTGGACGACTGACAAGGGACTAGCTCCCACCAACACCCTGGACCCACTGGCTCCCTACACTTCGCACTTCAAATACACCTATCTCAATAAATTGCAAATTAGATACTGTAAACATGTCTGCAACACACTAACCCAACCAAAGGATATCAGACATTCAAAAAATCACTACTTCAACAACAACAGAGCCAAAGCTGTGTTAGTTCTAAAGGTGTTGGGTGGAATCTCATGGCATGCTATACCCCTCTTCCATTGGCCAGATACCACATGACTTGTCAGTGGTCTTTTTTCAATGGTCATACCAGGAACAGGAACGCTTCTCACACCACAATGATCACATCACGCAAAAAGCAAAATCATGTGTTGGGGAGATGTCCCCAGCCCTGTTAAGGCTACTTGTTCCACCTCCTCCGCTCCTACTCTGACAACAGCCTGTTAGAGGTGGTCTCTGTTATAGTTATTCTGTTTTATATTGTTACTATCTTGTTTGGGGGGGTAGCACACAAAACTGATCCGGTAACTCGCTCTAGCATTATTGTGGGATATATGGGGGCCTCTCTGCAAACCAAACTTCAACTTTAGCTTTAAGAGTGGCAGTGAGGCCGAGGTGCTCCAACCCATCCCACCAAGAAGAAAGAAGAAGAAGAAGACATAACATGGAACACTATGGGTAAGAACATAAACTTATTTTCAATCTCAGCCTTACTACAGGATATGTACCCAAAGAGTGGCGTACAGCAACAGTGGTCCCTCTCCACAAAGGTGGTGCCTCAACGGATCCTGGAAACTATCGCCCCATAAGTCTCACTAGCTTGGTCTGCAAAGCTATGGAAAGGATCATCATGGACCTTATAAATAAAGATATTGGGGACCTACAGACACTGGATCCTACCCAGTTCGGCTTTGTTAAGGGCAGATCCTGCCTCTTAAACCTGGTTGATTTCTTTGAAACAGTCACCAAGGCCATTGACAAGGGGAAGGTGGACCACACAGCCTACCTGGACCTCGCAAAAGCCTTCGATACAATACCCCACTCCGGCATTATAGATAAGCTCACCAGCTTAAATATAAACCCCTATGTCACTAGATGGGTTGCAAACTGGCTCAAGGACAGAACCCACATGGTTAGAATAGCTGGAGCCATGTCAGACTCCAAACCAGTTACAAATGGCGTCCCACAAGGCTCAGTCTCGGGACCTCTCTTGTTCGGTATATATTTCTCGGAGGTACAGGCCAACATGGAAGGACTGTGGCTGACCAAGTTCGCAGATGACTGCAAACTGGGCACCATAATAGACTCTCCAGCCGACACAAGCATCCTCCAAAAGGGCCTCATAGAAACAGACAACTGGTGCCAGAGCCATGGCCTCAAGCTAAACGCCAGAAAGTGTATAGTCATCCCCTTTGGCAAAAACAGTGCCCACAAATTACCACATAGGTGGTAATCCATTAAGTACAGAAGAAGTAATTGGGGACCTGGGGACCCAAGTTGATAGCAATCTCTCATTTGACAACCACGTGGCCAAAGTGGTTAGAAAAACATTTTATATAGCCCACCTAATCATGAAGGGATTCACATCTAGATCAGGGAGGTCATCGCTCTTTACTCATCCCTCATCAGGCCCATAATTGAGTACAATGCCCTTTGGGATGTACCTTACCAGACACCTGCAGCAACTGGAAAGACCCCAAAAGTACCTCACCAAGAGGATCAAGGGGCTCAAACAGATGCCGTATGCTGCCCGGGTTAAAGAAACTCCAGCCCTACTCAGTGGCATACCGCCTGCTCAGAGGCGATCTGTGCCTGACGATAAAGCCATGTCCAACCCGAATTAATGGACATGCTGCACCTCAGAAAATCCAAATCCCATCGAGCTACGCGCTCGAGGGACTTAAACCTCAGCACTGAAATAAATAGGACATGCTGGAGGGACAGATTCATAACCCAGAGGCTCCCTTCACTCTGGAATAAAATCCCAGTCCAGGTTAGGCAGAGTCCCTCATTGACTCTCTTCAAGAGGAATCTTGATGAGTGGATGGGAGATCGTAGGTTTATCCCGGGTATCACTTCTGTGTCACTGTTAGACAGAGGCACAGTATACTAACCTCGAAAAAGGGCATAGCAAAATTAATTTAAAATGGGTGGCGAAAGCCATACACACTCTGGCTAGACTTGTGGATGCCCTAGGGCAGATAGGCTAGTATGAACCTATGAACCTATGAACCTCCAATAGATGTTTGTTTGGTAATATTACTCAGTTCAAATTTCACTGGCCAAGTAATTTTTCTTGTTTTTTTAAGTTTAAACTTAGCAGTAAGAATCTGATGGTCTGAGCCACAGTTAGCTTTGGATCTTGATTTTGCTGACTGCATACAACTCTTTCATCTCTTACTGACAAGAATATTGTTGATCTTATTGTGGTAATGTCCATGTGATGATATCCCTCTGTAATGCCATCTCTTAGGCTGTTGCTAGATAATGTTTGCTGTGACTTCTGAATTACCAGGGCAGAACATTAACAGTCTTACGTTCACCTCATTTTATAATTCAATAGCAAGCCTTCCTGTTATTCATATTCTGACTTTTTGTGTTGCCTGTAGAGTAGATGACTTCTTTAGTGATAGTACTCTGACTTCTTGGATGGTATTGCACGTATTTACAATGTTCTCTGTGTCATCGTGCACACCTGATTCAATGACTGCTTTTATTTCAAATGTCGATAAGTAAGTCCCCATAACATCTTCTGTTCTTAGTTTTCTTCAGTAGTGTATTGCATTTCAGTGTAGTGTAGCAAAGCGAGCAGGTTACTTCTTGTGGTGATTTTCTGTTTTTAGGGCATCAGCAGATTTTATTCAGGTCTGTCTTGGAGGCTGAGCAAGCCAAGGTCTGCATTGCTGTCTAGGAAAGTTCAAAGATCCTTGTCTAAGATTACAGTACATCTTCCCATTCTGACCCAAAAAAACTGTTATAGTTTTCAATATACTTTTCTGTGGCACTGAATGCTTCATCAGAAGTGTGACAAATTCCATAGTACACTTCCTTTTTGTTTTATTTATTTGTAATAATTATGAGTACATCCAAAATACATAATTCATGAATATCTGCAGTGTGTAATGTCACACCTCTAGCAGCCAACACACATCCTTGCATTACACAGCATTTTCTGAAAAAAATAAAACTTAAAAAGTATAAATATTTTGCCAGCTAGAAAAGATATTAGAATGTATAAAAAGCAATGCTATCAGTAAGAAGTATTTTTTATTGAGGTAATATTACATTAATATTTTTTCATAAATGCTGTAGTATATTATAATGTGTGCAGACACAGAAGTATAATTTTGCTAAACTTTTACAAATTGTCATGTCTTGACAACCTAGACATATATTGTTCAACAACATTTCAGACATAAACTATAACATGACAACAAAAAATTCCTCTTTGAGCACATTTCGTGAGATATGTATAGAAATATGAATTATATGCTTAATTGTATAAATAACAATATAAATAACACCAAATCTTTCTCAAGATGTGCAATTTAACAGTGCAAAACAATTTTCTTCAACAACATTGAAGGTTTCATCTGATGCCATGGAACACGTTGTAACTCAGTTGGCTTTTGAAGTCTTAAATACAAATACTTATATAAAGCAGATTTAATATGTTGAGCAACAGCTTAGGCAAATAAGGTTATAATGATATGAAGATGAGAACTGACTGATAACTCTATAACTTGTACTCCCCCTGTACTCTCCCCTCATCAGGCCAATACTAGCGTACAATTCTCCCTTTGGTATGTACCTTTCCAAACACCTATAGCAACTGGAGAGACCACAAAGGTTCCTTACAAGGAAAATTCAGGGTCTTCAAAATCTGTCTTATGCGGATAGACTGAAATCATTATCACTTTACTCTGCCATACAGGCTGCTGAGAGGGACCTGTGCCTTGCATATAGAGCAATCTCTGACCCAGCATTAATGGAAATGCTGCACATTCAGAAGTCAAATGGCACACAGGTCACTCACTCAGAGGGCCATAACCTGGTATGCGACATCAACAGAACTTGCTGGAGAGACAGATTTGTCTCACAGAGCCTTTGAAACAAGCCTCCTCTTCATGTTAAACAAAGCCTCTCATTGGCCCTATTTAAGCACATTTTGGATGATTGAATGGGTAAATGGAAATTCACCACAGGGGTTCTACTTGGTCCCTTTTGGACAGGGGCAATAGGTGCTGATATTGCCTGCTTGAACCAGACACCCTTGGGAACATGGGTTGAAATTGGCTAGGCTTGTAAGGGCCCTAGGGCCATTAGCCTAATAACCTCCTATGATTGTATGATGATCTTATGTAAGTAAGGTAGCTTTCTCACCTCTGTACGATTCATAATTTCTTTTTATATATATTTCACCACTGTGCACTAATGGATTATAACAGATGAACTACTACTTTTTCTATCTACTTTGCAATCTGTATGCTTGTTGTATCTTCTGGCTTGACTCTTTCTCCTTAGTGAACTGCTTATCTAGGCCATGCCATAACCATATGTGTCTGGTGGCACTTGCTAGCCAGGAAGGTGCAGATATAGGCAAAGAATGCATCATTTCAGTTTTGCCAAGCAAGAAATTCTTGATAGCTTTCAAGTGGACAGAAATATAGTATGAACTTTTCTGACTTTTTATAGACCACAGAGAAGGACTGGTGAAGATGATTGGTCTTCCTATACCTGTGGACACCAAGGTATAACAGTCACTATACTTGCCACAGTGACCTTCTAGAGACAAAGTGGGGATGTGCTGGGTGTTTCTCAGGCTTCTCCCTTCAGTATAGTACATTGTTTTGCCTCAGAAGAAAATTTAAACCACAAGTGCCTTGTACAAGATGGTACATTTTCCTGAGGTGCTTTGTGTAATACATTGCACACATGTTGCCATTAAGGATCATCTGGACCATGGAAGGGGCAGTTACCAAAGCAGAAAGGGCTACCATTCCATCAACTGTCAGGAAGTGTGTGATGCATAGAAGCTTTATGACCCTAGAAAATATTGACATCTGTTACATTGGTGAAACATGTAACATACCCTCCCTATGAGGATTTAATGCACAACACTAATCTTACCCCCTACTTAATGAGTTTATCTCTGTGAGTATATGTATTCTTGTGCAGTTCCACAAAAGTCAAAGTTTATAAGGCAAGATAGCAAACTCAGAGTTTAACATCTTTGCAACTATCATCAAGATCTCTTACCATATCTCAACCAACTACAGAACCTTATGATTCAAACAAAAAAAAATAGAAAATGGCAGGTTTTATCATGTGCTGAGACAGGCATTCATTCATCCAGCGCCAGATCTACAATCTGTAATAAAATGTCTTTCTTCTACACCACATTCACTGCATGTTTGTTGCACGTTTCACTGTGTCTGACACTGAGCTGCTTGTATCCCAGTGAGTGCCAATATAAGTTTGTAGAGTAAGCCAGTAAACATCATAAATAATGTACCTCGTTACCTCTGAGGCTTGTATTGACCACCATCAAATTTTAAAAAGACTAAAGCACCTGTCTCACTGTTAATACATGTGCTATATGGGTCTTACTAAATTTGCAAAAATAAATAATAAATTTACTCAAAAATGTAATTTTATATCTCCAATCTTGATGGATTACATCTTCAGCAGCTGGAAATTAAAATGTATCTCTATCTTCCACTGTGTTGTTCAACTTTTACAGCTTCGATAACTGCAGCTTTCTATCATTTGGTAATTTTAATTTTAAATTTAAGTATCCTTTAACATATCCATCCTTGACCTCCTTTGTGTGTACACTCGCACACATAAATGCATTTCACATAGATGTGTGTGATATAGAGGAATATATTTTTAAACTTTAATGTGAAGTTGTTAAATCTCGCCATTTATTCTCACTGATGGTTTCAGAGCCGATAGCAAAGCTCAAGGTTTGCCAGTAGCTCGAGACCAAGCCCCTTATCTCATAATGCACTGCTGGAATTACCTCAGATCTAGTTAGCTGCGGCAAGAGAGATCTCGGTGATCCAGTTAGCTCGGACCATTTTGATAAATCGCAAGTTTTAAAAAAACTTTTTTCTTCTCTTTTTGAGAGATTATTCACATTTAGTGTGTGTGTGTTTCTTGTTAAAAATAATAATAGTTTAAAGTAGGTTAGATTGTAGTGATAGTTCCCTGTGTTGGCTTGTTTTTCTTAGTGTTGGGCCCTTTCCTAGCCCTATTTAGTTTAGCAATTTTTACTTGTTCTTACTATATTGTTTAGTGTGGGCTTAGTTAGCCCTGTATTTAACCTTTACAGGTTAATTTTGTGGTGTGTCTCTTATAAAATGTCGGATGAGAGAGAAAAGTCTCACCCCAAATCAGGGTTTAAGAAATGTCCAGATTGTGGACAGAAAATGTCCATCATGGACTGACATGTCCAATGTGTTTATTGTCTGGAGGCTAAACACCTCCAAGACTCCTGCAGTATTTGCCACTCTTTTTCATCTAGGGTTCTCTTAGAGAGAAGGAGAAAACTCATAGATAGGGGGTTGCTGCAGCATACTTTTTCTGAGGCGTTGGGTAGCCTGGAAGGTGCCAGCACTTCTTCTAAATCTTCAAAATCTTCTGATTCTAAACAAACCAAGAAGGCAAAGAGATCAGGGGGTACAGGGTCATCGGTTCCACAGTCCTCGGAACAGAGTGTCCCTTTAGTTCGGAGCCAGCTCCCCAGTCTTGCAGCCGGTCTATGAGGTTCCCTCATCTCCTCTGCTCCAGTCAGCACCTTCAGTGCATTCCTCAAAGTCTTCGGTCAGCCTCTCTGATATGGACATGGATCGGCTAGTGCAGAAGCTTCTACGGGCACCAGGACTTGCTAAATTGTTGTCAGCCCGACTACTTCATCGGAGCGAAAGATCATTGAACCGGACTTGACTCCTCCTCCTCCGAGCCATACTGGACCCTCGGAGCCGAAGGAGCCTGAACCGATGCTTGTCGAAATTATGGAACCGAGACCCGCACCGGTGTTATCGGTTCCATCTACTCGGACGTCCTCGGTGCCGACCGAGGATGCTAGGAGCTGACACTCTCCTGTCGGGTCCGGGGAGGATAGTCAGACCGATTTGTCAGTGCTGACTCTTCCTCTCGTGGCTTCGGCTCGGATAAGCTCAGCTCCTACCTTGGGCTCGGAGCCCATGGTTTCGGTGTGGGAGAATTGGACGGTCCCTCTGGATCTGTCTATCCCTTCTCGTCGGAGCCATGGTGCTTTCAATGCCATGATGAGAGTCCTGTCTCCTAAGACATCACTGGCACCAGTTCGGGCTTCCTTCTCCCCTCAAGCTCCTGTGTCCGCTTCTACGTCTACCAGTCCCCCTAAGCATAGACCCCAAGCCTCAAGTGGCCCAACAGGGCATCCCCTGCTCTTCCGAGACCTCCCCAGATCTCCCCACTGAGGAGGTACCCAGGAAGAGGCTGTGCAAAAGGAGCACTTAGATGCCCCACAGGAGTCTTTGTCATCCAACATGGACTTGGATGAGTCAGAAGGGTCCCCTCGATCCCCCTCTGAGGATATCTCCTTTGCGGACATATTAGAGATCCTTAGTCAGAGGGGCGATTGGCAGTCCAAAACCCCTACTGAGGACGAGTCAATGCTCTTGAAGGCTTTTGGGTCTCAACCTTCCACTTCTTGGGTGTCTCTGCCTTACGATGAGCTCATGGAGCTGATCTCTCGTAAGGCGTGGGAGTCACTGGAGGCCATGGAACCTGTCCCTTGGAAGCAGAATAAGTTCATCTCTGCCCCGTGGACAAAGCCTTTTTAACCAAAGGAGTGCCTGTTGATGCCATGGTGGTAGCTGCAGCCACCAAAAAGGAAGTGTCTGAAACATCCACATCTATCCATCCTCCTAACAGAGATTCTAGGATCATGGAAAGATATGGGAAACTCATGTTTAGTTCAGCGACTTTTTCTCTGTGATTGCTGAACTATTTAACCCATTTTAAGAGACTGCAAAGAGATCTCCTGATAGAGCTAGGAGATACTCTCCAGGGTACGGTAGCTACAGGGGTTGCCGACAAAGTCAACACACAGCTCGCTACCCTAAACTCAGTTGTGAACTCGTCAATGCGTCTTGTATCTTATGCAGCTGATGGTTCGAGTAGAGCTGCTAGTTCAGGCATTGCTTTGCGGAGACGAGCCTGGATGCGTCTCTGTTCCTTTGCGGAACCCTTTACGTCTTCCTTTATCAACACCCCATTTGATGGCTCATCACTGTTTGGGCCTAAAGTAAAGGAAACTTTAACCAGGTGTGAGCAGGAAGGCAAGACCCTATCTGCCGTTGGAGTCCATTTTTCTACCCCTACTCGGCCCTACCCCAAGGGCCCTAGGGGAGGGAAAATGTGGTTCCGAAAAGCACAGGGAGCCTTTCAGGACACTCATGGAGAAACCCCCTCTAGAGGCAGAGGAGGGGGTTATAATGGAAGATACCACCCGTGTGGCAGAGAGGGTCCACAGCAACAGGGTGACAGAGGCCAGTTCTTTGGTCAGCCCTACCAGTGCTCCTGAAAGGGGGCCCGGCTGTTCGGCTCTGTAGGCAGTCGGGGGTCGCTTGTCTTTGTACCCAGAAGATTGGCTAAACATAACATCAGATATATGGGTACAAAGCATCATTTCCAGAGGATATTTCATACTGTTCTCTTCCCCACCTACTCCTGTAAGCAGAATCCCAGATGTTCCACCCAATCTCAGGGAACAAGCAATCGTAGAGGTCCAAAAATTGCTAGAAAAAGAGTCATCGAACCAGTCCCAGCAGACCAAGTTGGATTCGGAACTTACTCAAGATTCTTTTTGGTACCAAAGAAAACAGGGGACTAGAGACCTATCTTGGACCTCAGCAGACTCAATCAATTTGTAAAGAAAGAGAAGTTCCGAATGGTCATGCTTCAGTCCATTCTTCCCTTCCTAGGGAAAGGCGATTGGATGTGCTCCATAGATCTCAAGAACGTGTACTATCACATAAAGATGAACAGATGCTCCAGGGGTCACCTGCGTTTCCCACCAGGCATCAATTGACTCAGGCAACACAATATACTCTGACACTCTGCCATCAATTAGGCATTACAATCAACTTCGAAAAGTCTGCTTTATTGCCATCGCAACATACTGTTTTTATAGGAGCAGAGTTAGATACCTCAGCCACGACTCTACGTATTCCAATCGAAAGAGTCTCACTTCTTCACCAACACGTCTTCTCACTGGTGTCAAAGAACAAAGCTACAGCAGCAGAGGTCTTGAAGGTACTAGGGTTGATGGCAGCAGCAATCCTGGCTGTACCACTCGCAAGGATGCATATGCGAATCCTTCAATGGCTCCTCTTCGCTCAGTGGTCCTACCAAAAGCTACCGATGCACTACATGATTCTCATCACAGATTCTTGCAAGAGAGGCCTTCAGTTTTGGTTGACATCTCTTCATGTTACAATCGGAAGACCCTTTGTCCCCCCCCGGTAGCCACTGTGACCATGGATGCTTTCCTGATAGGGTGAGGGGGGAATTTTCAGGGAAAGACTGCCCAAGGCACATGGAGGGATCAAGAATCACATCTGCATATCAATGTTATGGAGTTGAGAGCGGTACTTCTGGCATTGCAGTACTTTCAGGACTCTCTTCCTCTAGGGACAATTGCAATTCAGATGGACAACATGTCAGTGGTCTGGTACTTGAACAAACAAGATGGAACCAAATCTTACCCCCTTTGTCGAGAAGCACTCAGGGTATGGCAATGGGCTGTGTCGTCCCGCCGTTTTCTGATAGCAACGCACATCCCGGGGAAATCCAATGTGATAGCGGACAAGCTAAACAGGGCAATACTGTTGCCTCATGAGTGGTATCTCAACCGAGTTGCGGATCTGATTTTCCGCAAATGGGGCCAGCCTTGCTGCAACCTCTTTGCCAGTCACATCAATACCAAATGCAGAAGCTACTTTGCCCTAATATCACCTCTGGGACATTCTCTGAGAGACGCACTCGTACACGATTGGCCTCCGGGTCTCCTATATGCATTCCCACCTATTCCATTGATACCCAAGGTTTTACAGAAAGCAAAGTCACTGGAAAGGACAGTTATCCTCATAGCTCCCTACTGGCCTTGACAGATTTGGTTCCCCTTCCTTCACCATCATCTACTGGAGGATCCATGGATCCTGGACCCAGTTACGGACCTTCTGACACACCCGTCAGGGGACCTTCATCCTTCACTGCAGTCCCTAAAACTGACTGCTTGGCTAATCCACTTCCCTTAATTGCCAGGCTTCATTCACTCTCAGATGATATAAGACAAATCCTTTTGTCTTCTCACAAGCCATCCACCGGGAAACTGTACCGCAGTAAATGGAACAGGCTCTCATTTTGGGCCAATATACAGAAAATCGACCCTTTCCGAGTTCCTCTATCATCCATTTTAGAATTTTTGACAAAGATTTTTAAAGAAGGAGCAGCAGCTGCCACAGTTCGAGTCCAGTTAGCCGCCATATCAGATTTCCACGTTGGATTCAATGGGTTAATGTTATGAGCCATAAGTTATCTAAGGCTTTTCTTAAAGGTGCCTTTCACATGAGACCTCCTGTCAAAATTCCTTATTCTCCCTGGAATATGAATTTTATGCTGTCTCAAATTATTCTCCCCCCTTTCAAACCAGCATCTTCTTGTGATCTCAAATATTTGTCCTGGAAGACTATATTTCTGGTAGCCATTACTTCTGCCCACAGAGTGTCAGAACTTCAAGCATTATTTGTTAGGCCTCCTTACATGATTTTCCATGCTGATAGAGTATCTCTCAGAACAATCCCCTCCTTTTTGCCTAAAGTCTGTTCTGAATCCAGTATCAATCAGGTCATTGAGCTGCCAGTCTTTTTTCCCAACCACTCTAACAAATTGGAATTTGGAATACATGCTGCACAAACTTGATTTACACAGACAGCTCAGATTTTATCTTGACAGAACTAAGGATATTAGAAAATCAGATCAACTTTTTGTATCCTTTTCAGAAGCCAGAAAAGGTAATCCAGTGGCTAAAATAACTTTATCTAAATGGTTATCAGATTGTATATCCTTCGTTTATGCGAATGCTAGCATGCCATTGACACACAAACCTAAGGATCATTCTACCAGAGCCTTTTCTACATCTTCTGCTTTTCAAGCTAAATTGCCCCTTGACAATATTTGTGCTGCAGCCACTTGATCTAAGCCTCATACCTTTATCACACATTACAAAGTAGATAAGGCTTCCAGGGACAGGTCTTCCTTTGGTTACATGGTACTGAAAAACGCATTTCCATGAGCCACCCAAGATTGAGGGTGCTAGGGACACTACCCATCAGTGAGAATAAATGGTGAGATTTAACAACTTCACATAAAGAAGTTATGTACTTACCATAACATTCCATGTGAGTTGTTTATCTCGCCTTTATTCTCGCGTCCCTCCCTCCTTCCCCCTCCTGGCTGACAGTTGACTTAGAGGCTAGTAACATCCTGGTTATTCAATACTTCTTCTTCCCCTTCGGGAAGTGCTTCCTTGTAGAAATAAATAAAAGGGTATATATACTCACAGCAAACAAGATCTGAGGTAGTTCCAGTAGTGCATTGTGGAATAAGGGGCTTGGTCTCGAGCTACTGGCAAACCTTGAGTTTTGCTATCGGCCGTGTCGGAGCCGAGAATCGGCTCCGAACCCATCATTGAGAATAAAGGCGAGATAAACAACTCACATGGAACGTTATGGTAAGTACGTGACTTCTTTTTAAATTATCACTTAAGACATAGGCACACAAACATTAATTGAAAAGTAAACAAACCACATTAAATGTTTTCCTTTACATTCATTATATATTACAGCTATGCTTTCTTCCTTTGCAACAACTCTCATTTCGTCCAGCATTACGTAAATTGCTCATTTTCTGCCTTCCTTTAAACCTCCCTCCCTCCTCCTTTACATTTTGCTTGTATTGTTCCAGCAAATTCCATGTATTTATGTATACTTTGCTTCTTCCCTCCTCTAAAGATCCCACTTCCAGTTCTTTTATGTCTTACAATATTCAGTTCTTCAAACGTAGTTGGTTTAGATTTTGATTTTGATTTTCTGGTTATTGCTTTTTTGGCAGTGAATAGTATTAACCTTAATAAGGCTTTTTGTAAAGTCTACCAGCTGCTCACACTCCAAAAACATATTTCCAATTACCTTTTTCTTCCCCAGCTATCTAAACAACTATACAGAGTATTACCATGGTTAGTTAATATTATATTCATAAAGCTGCAGAAAATATTCTAAGAACTAAAGATTAGGAAATGTTGTCCACTATTGCATGTTTTCCTTTTCTGCATCTTAATCTTTAACCAAGCCCTTCTCTCTTAGACACAGTACATTTAACTTCAAAATTCGTGCTTCCAGTCCCTTTCCTTAATGTTTTTTCTAACACTCCCTTAGTGCCTACGCATTTTCATTCTGTGTTCCTACTAGAGGTAGCAGCAAAAAACAGATCAAATACTGTGGTTAACCAAGTCTGCAGAACTACACCAAAAACAGCCAGGAAAAAAATTCAGACTCTGGAAACATCACTCGAATTTATTCAAACCAGCACAAAGCTTTTGAGTTATCACCTTTCTTCAGTGTGAAGATAACAGAAAAAACAATCAATCCATTATATAAGACATTCAAATAAATTCACAAGACACAGCCCCCAATCACAAGTCATTTTCAATTAGTCAATTACAAAAGTTAAAAACACAGTACAATTGTATATTTCTTTAAACTACGTTTCAAGAAACCATAAAACATTCTTTGGCAAATACTCTAAAAATACATGTATATAAAACTAAATAAATATGCACATATCTACTTATAAATTTGACCACTTTAAACAGATTTGTTTCATGTCTAAAATAGGTTTAATACTAACACCTGCATTAATTCCAGGTTCACAATCTGCCTTCAAGTGAACAATCCACTTAAACTCACTTACTTCTAGCTTGTTATTCAAGTCTCCACCTCTTAAACTTTTAGGCACTATATCTTTATCCAACTAGAGGTACCCAGTTCTAGTGTAAGTGTCTTACTTATGTCTAACCATGGCCATTTAATAAATATCTTATTTTAGAAACATCCCAACAGTCTTTACTCAATGAACCCAGTTACTTTCTCCAGTTTTTTTTAATCATTTGTTAGCTTGCATGTTTATTCTGCTGTAACCGAAACTCACCATACTAAGGTAACCCCAGATAACTAACACATACATCTGTATGACATAAAAATCACATAGTACAACAGAGAAAAACTGTAACAAATGTAGTGTTGCAAGCACATTAATAAAACAGTTACCTTCACTTTGAATATTTTAACACTAGTGCTCTTTATTCCCCTATTGTGCATAATATGTCTTCTGAATACCTACAGTCATTTCCTTTAATTTCTTCTAAGTACGGGCACTTTTTAAAATGAATCTTTCTAACAGCCTGATATTTTTTTACATTCATATGAATCTGTTCTACGCCTTCTGATATTATATACTTGTTCCATTATTAAAAGAAGAGAAGCACAGAATACATTCATATGAATGTAAAAAAAATATCATGGTCTGAGAAAGATTTAATTTAGTACTACAAATTTGAAGGAATTAATGCAAAACGTATTAATGCAGAACTTATAGTAGTATGCCACAAGGGTCTCAACTGTACCGCTTTGGTGCCTTCTTTCAAGTCCTGATTTAGAAAAAGAAAACTAACGAAGGGTCTCTGAACTCAAAATTTCAATTTCTCCTTTTGCAGATTCCTGGACACTGAAAAGGGCTCAAAATCATGAATACTGTAATTCCCTTAAAAAGTTAGAACAAAATATGCTTGAAATGCATTTTCTAAAGAATAGCAACCATACAATTCTACTATCTGGATTTATTGACTTACTATAATCTTTACAGATTTAGCAAAAAAAAAAAATCAAAACATTTCATAAGGTTCACAGGAAAAAAACATAATCAGAGATGTTCTGCTAAATTCTGGGGAGCTTAGGGATATGTATGGAAATTAAAGAGAAACATCAGTGGTATATACAAACACAGCATTAAAATGTATTTACATCTACTGTCTGTGAAAGGCTAGCCATCAAAAGGCCAACTCAGTTTATAAAATGTGTGCTTTTATGGTAAATCACAGAGGACTGAAGTCACAATAATGGCACATGTATGAGTTTCAGACTTCTGTCCTTCAGAAAATGCATGCTAACACAAATCTGGTTATTCAAAAAAAAACTTTCTAAGTTTATAACAATAATATTTAAAATATGTTCCATTTAGGGTTTATCCGTATTTCTTATGACAAGAGGTTGAGAGGTATGTGGGGAAGTGATGTGGAAAATGCAGAAGGTCAAGGTATTACTGAATAAACATATACATACTACCTGACATCTCTTGGATGTTGAAGCGATAGCACTTTATATTAAAAGCAGGAACTACTTTACCTTGTCAGTATAAGCTGCAAACAGTTAACAGTAATGTGAATGGTGGTTACAGAGCTTCAGAAACTTGAAGAACCTCTGTCACCACCACTAACATGACATTTACCTCAGCAATGTAAGCTGCAATCTAGACTTTTTCCCACTTCCTAAAACAATTCATGGCCACGCGAATCTCCCCTGCTGGCAGCACAATAGTCCAGTCAGGTTGCAGTTCCAATCTAATGATCAGACCTTGATGTTGCATACTTCTCATTCTGGCTAAGCTGAATGTAGGTTGCTAAAAAGTAGTTTGCAACATTAAAAAGACTGTGGGCTGGATTCACGAAGGCTTGCACGGAGTCTAAGAGTAGTGTAAGACTCCATGCAGCCTTTGCGATCCAGGAACAGCCCAAAGTCCGTGTAAGAGACAAGCTAAAACGGCTCTTACACGGAGTGGGCGTGGATAAGCTAATCACCTCACTTGCAGCCGAATAGCATGCAAATGAGGATGATTAGTGATCCAGGAAGCCCAGAACAGCCCGTGTAAGAGCCATTTTAGCTGCAGAAATGTACTCAGTTGACAACTGAGTACGTTTCTGCAAAAACTGCAATGGAGCCATGTCAGCTCCAAATAAAGGGTGCATATGTGTCAGGCAGCATGCCAATGGCCAAATATGTGGCCATTGGCAAAGTAACCTGATGCAAATATATTAAAAATATAATTTTTTTTCGGCGATTGCCGATGTTTAAACCCAGCGCAGCCCCGCGCAAATGGGCTGCGCTGTATAAAACATAAAAACGAAGGTTTTAAACCCACAAATGTGGGTTTTATGCAATACATGGAATGTCAATGCAGGGACCAGCAGACCAAAACCAACATGGCCACCGTGTAGTGGTTGCTAAGGGGGGAAGCTGAGTCTAAGACATGTAACTAAGCATTAGTAGGCAATCTGATGCAAATGAGTGTTAGGATACTGAATTCCACTGTCACATAGCAAATGAGCACAGTCTGAGTAGTGTAAGAGTTACAGAAGGGGAGGAACAGAGTAGGAGATAGGTGACATCACAGGGGAATGGTAGAAAGAAATGCAGTTCATTGGAGGTCAGAGTTACATGACAGATGTCAGACAGATATCATGGAAAGAGGTGTGCCACTAAATGAGCATGAAAAAGTCAAGAAATGGAAGGTGTACACTATTGCCTACACCAAAGTTTCTTGCTGGATGTGTATGCGCACGTGTGCGCACCATGAAGCGCGACTAAGGCAGTGTGCGCACGTGTAAGGCAGACTGAGCATGTGGGAGCGTGTTGGGAGATGTTTAACACTGTTTGCGCGGGCGTGCACACGTTTTAATCCGAATAAGCAGATTCTAAACCGTGTAAGTATGTGTGCGCGCGTGTAAGCCACTGTAAGCGTGTTTCTGCTGGTTTACACACGGCTCCACCCTGAGGAAACAGAAAGGAAAAAGGAAGCAACAGATTTAGTAGGAAGCTAGCAGGGAATACTGCTGGAGCTAGCAGGTGAAAACAATTAGATGCAGGCAACTACACAGGCTGAATAGTAGCCCAGCTCAGCACTTAAAACTCTGCAAACAGCAGTGCAGGATGTTTCTCTCAAGAGACACTGCAAGACAGGAGTTAAGTTATCAGAAGTGAAAACTGAAAAAGCTGAACTCAGAGCAGAAATGTTAGGGGCTGCCATAGCTGTCATAATGAGACATAGGCGACTTGCTGAGGGTGGTGACAATGCAGATGCTGCCAGACAACCCACAGTGAGGAGACGGAGAAGAGTGTACAGGCCCAGGGTCACCTACCACGGGTTACATGAGCTGGAGATAGTAGAGCGCTATAGAGTGGACAGAGACCTCCTGCAGCAAATAGTGGAGCTGTGCAGGCCACGCCTCACACACAGAACCAACAGAGGGGAACCCATCCCAGTGGAAACCAAGGTATGTGTTGGCCTAAGAATACTAGCAACAGGTACCTTCCAGAGACCAACTGGTGATATGATGGGGATATCACAGGCATCAGCCTCCAGGGTACTGCACCAGTTCCTGGATACCATGTCAGCACATGTCGGTGATCATGTATATTTCCCCAATGCCTGTGAGGTATTGGCCAGCAATATGCGTCTCTTCCAGCAAATAGCGGAATACCCTGAGGTAGTGGGTGCAATAGACTGCACGCACATACGCATCAAAGCACCAGCCGGTGAGCGGGGTAGGGCATACATCAACCGCAAGGGCTTCCCCTCCATCAACTGCCAGGTCGTGTCTGATGCCCAGGGCATAATAATGAATGTGTGTGCTGGCTGTCTTGGGAGCTACCATGATTCCCACATCTGGCATTTGACGCAGCTGTACCAGACATTTGCCAATGGGGACATCCCGCATGGACACCTAGTGGGGGATGCAGGTTATGCACTGGAGCCGTGGCTGATGACACCCATCAGAAACGCACACACACCTGAACAGGAATGCCATAATGAGGCACACGCACAAACACGTAATGTAATAGAGCGTGTGTTTGGGCTGCTCAAGTCACGGTTCCGGTGTCTGGACACATCTGGTGGAGCCTTGCAGTACACACCAACTACATGTACCCAAATTGTCATGGTATGTGCTATGCTACATAATATGATCTTGTGAAAACAGCTGCAGCAGGACCAGCATAGGGCCGGGCCAAACATCCCCCCACCATTGCCAAGGCGATCACAGGCAGAGCGTGACTCGGAGGAGGAACAACCTGAGCCTACCCCAGTAGGCAGAAGGAGGTGTGCCCAGTATGCCCTGGCCTTGGCAAAGAGGCAATGCATAGCACATACACTGTCTCAGTAGGAACCCTGGGAATGATACCCCTCTCTGACTCACTCATATAGTAACAGGGATGCCTAACATGACACAACCTGCTCTCAAACATGTACAGGGAAGTGTAATATGCGCATCCGACAGAGGCAGCCCTGCAGCACCACCTGAGGCATGAATGCTATGTGTTAAGTAATGTAACACCATGTACTATATGCACACCTGAGGACCCTGACTAACATCCTACCCTCACCAAGCATCATGCCACAACATGACAATGAGATGATCAAGTGCAATAATTGACTGAAGTATCGCAGTTAGTCAAAGGGGATCCAATGTGTGCCAGTCTGGGATGACATGCTGAGCATGACATGATGCACCACCTGCTAGGACTGGCGTGCACCTATCAGTGCAGGCCGTATGGATACTGGCAAAGGCTGTTGTTACCCACAGTGTGCCCTGAATAGGTAAGGCTCAAAACACAAACCTATCTCCATAGGTATCAGAAGGGATAAGTCGAAACAACAAGATGCATGCAGTCTAAACTCACCCAGTATGGAGACTGTTGATATCTGCGCTGTAACAGTTTCTGAGTCAAGGCTCACAACAGCACCCTAACACTACCAGGTTACACCTCATACTGTGCTGTACAGCCTCAAAACATGGAACAAGCTACAAAAGGAGGGTGACTAGCAAGAATTGTCAAGGATAACCACACCCCCATGTTGGTATCACAACAAAAAGCAGCATGGACTAGCCATGGTCAAGTAACAGTGGCTAAAACTGCCCCCCAGTTTATAGCCTGCTACAGACTACTGTCCCAACACCAGGAACTGCACCTGGCCTATGCTGGAATACATGAATATATCAAGTCCTCCAAACCACATTATATTGGGTGACTGAAAATACCCAGACATAGACAGGGAGCATTATACTAGCTCCAACAGTGTAGGACAAAAGTTCATAGAGTCCATAAACCAAAAGGCCCAGGAACAACGTACCACTCCCACAAGAGGGGTAAGCATACTGGATGTGATAATCAGCAACATGGGCACTGGATGGCAAGATGAGAAGTGTATTGCTCACTGGTAAAACCAGACCATAGAGTAATCACACTGGATATACAAATCCTGACCACAGTCCGTGGCCAGAAAACCACAGTGGAAAACATGTGTTAAGCAATATTTGCGCTCCTGCAAACTGATGTGGAATCCATTAAAGGTCCTGTGCAGGTGCAAAATATGGGCCACACCTCAGAACCTGTAATACAGCCATTCCATGAACACTGCCAGGAATGCTTGGATTATGCAATCCTAAATTAAAACAAGACACAATGCCATACATGCAGGAATCTGGCATGGTGGACACCAGCCATAACCAAACCATGCAAGAGAATGAGGAAGCTACTACATGATAGAGCAAACATAAACAATGAAGGAATCACTGATCAGTAGTATGGCAATAAAATCTGTCCACACATACAATCCACTAAGGCCAGCCACAACAAGTTGAATCTGTGAATCCTGAGGCAATGTTACACTTGCCCCAAGTACACAGACAACCCCCAACTCCACCCAAGAAATACAAATATATGTGAGAGATGCAACCATCTATCCAAACTGGAGGCTGAGCTCCCTCAACTCAGTACTCCCAAAACTAGTCAGGAGGAGAAGGTAACCACACACACCACAAACACAGTCCCACATAGACCTATCACAACTGCAAACCAAACACATAAACACAGAAAAACATTCCCAGAGGCACAAATTACAAACACAGCACACCAACAGAGGCCTCTAAAGCAGACACCCAATCAAACAACCTCCAAACATAGCACATGCAACACATAGTACACAAAGCTGGCGTGCCAAACAGTCACAGGCCAGAAGGAGAAACAACATGCCTGATACAGTTGTAATAGGTGACTCCATAGTCAGACACACTGCTGTCCCGCACACCAGACTGAACAAGGGAAAGGGTACAGTAAGCTGCCTGTAGGCTGCCACTATACGCCACATAACAGAAGTATGCAGGTCACTCCAAAGCAAGTAGAAATATGATGCAGTCATAGTCCATGCTGGTGTGAATGACCTGAGATGTACCTCCCTAGACTACATGAAAAGAGACACAGATGAGCTCTCTGATTATGTAGTCCAGGCCGGTATGACACTCACCGTTTGCAGCATCCTACCCTTACCAAGAATAATGCCACAGTACAAACACGGAATGATCAGTCATAGCAAGTGGCACACTTACTGGTGTCATTCCAAGGGGATCCAATGTCTGTCTGCTTGAGATGTCATGCTTGACAAGCCATGCAGCTGTTCTTGGGATGGCTTGCACCTGTTACCCCTGGGCGTCTGGATATTGGATAAGGCCTTTGCCACCTCCATAGAGCCTTTTGTAGGCAAGGCTGAAAAGACTGACCCACCACCCTAGAAAACATAAGTGGAAAGAAACATAAGGGTAATGCTGACCAATGCCAGATATGTAAACCCCAATATGCATGCTCCCAAGGCCATCCCCAGTATGGAGAACATCGATGTCTGTGCAGTGACAGAAACCTGCTGCAAGCCT
This sequence comes from Protopterus annectens, assembly GCF_019279795.1. NCBI lineage: Eukaryota > Metazoa > Chordata > Ceratodontiformes > Protopteridae > Protopterus > Protopterus annectens. The sequence goes on from NC_056727.1 coordinate 123,497,064, forward strand.
TCTGACAGCACACCAGCACTACCAGGTTATACCCCATATCATGTGTCATGGCCCCAAAACCTGGAACAAAACATAAAAGGAGGGTGAGTATCCATATTCAGCACAGACACCCATACGTCCAGGTAACTGACAATGCACAAGGCATTGGAGTCCACCCATGTGCAACTAACTGTAGGCAAGACTGCTGTACAGTCTGTAGCATGCTACAGACCACACTGTCACACACAGGAACCCCACCCAGCCGTCCTGAAGACACTGGACAGTATGAATGTCCCACCAAATACCAAACAAGGTACCACAAATTACCACATAGGTGGTAAACCATTATGTATGGAAGGAGTAACCAGGAACCTAGGGACACAAGTGGACAGTAACCTGTTATGTGACACCCACATTGCCAATGTGGCTAGGAAGACTGTCTACATTTGCTATCGTATCAGGAAAGGATTCACATCTACGTCAACAGAGGTCATTGTGCCCCTATACTGTTCTCTTATCACACCCATAATCTAGTACAATGCCTCATATGGGATGTACCTTACCTGACACCTGCAGCAGTTAGAAAGACCTCAAAGGTACCTCACCAAGAGGATAAAGGGTCTCAAATATATGTCATATGCTGCCTGGCTGTAGACACCCCAGCTGAATGCAGTCACATACTGCCTACACAGAGGCATTGCATGCCTGTTGTAGAAGGCCATGCCCAACACAGGAGTAATGGACATGCTCCACCCCAGAAAACTCAAAGCCATCGGAGCTGTGAGAGTGAGAGATGTCAACCTCAACAAATAATGAAATAGGATGTGCTGGTGGGACAGATACATAATCCAGAGGCTCCCCACACCCTGGACCAGAATCCCACTCCATGTTAGGCAGAGCCCCTCACTGACACACTTCAACAGGAATCTTGCCAAGTGGATGGATGATTGTAGAATTACACTGGGGGTCTTCACTGTGTCATGTCCAGACAGAGGCACAGCAAAGCAAATCATAAATGGCCATAATATTCACATAGCAAGGGGTGGCAAAAGCCACACACACTCTGGCTAGGCTAACAAATGCCCTAGGGTGGATAGCCTAGTATGAACGTATGAACCTATGAAGATACAAATTGTACAGGACACTAAGGATAATCCCAAGGCTTTCACAACTGATGGTAGGAACCATGTTGGGAATTCACAGATATGCTCTGAATCACACAAATATCACAAACACACACACATATTGCCAACATACATCCTGACAGGTGCAGTGCAACCCCGAATGCAGAATATCTATCCCAGCAGACTGCTGGCCCCCTGACATTGCAGATGCTGAGGTAACAGTCAACATCTACAAAGCAAAACACACAGCAGCAATGGTATGAGATGGTGTCCTGGGCTTAGTGCAACATGGACTCCAAGATGAATGGAATGCCAAACCACACTACTGCTCAATGTCAGCCTTACCACAGAATATGTACCCAAAGAGCAGTGTACAACAACAGTGGTCCTTCTCAACAAAGGTGTTGCCTGAATGGATACTGAAAACTACTACCCCAGAATCCTGAAAAGCTCGGTCTGCACAGCTATGGAAAGGATCAGCATGTACCACAGACATAAAGATATTGGGGACCTACTGACACCAGACCCTACCCAGTGTGGCTTTCTTAAGTGCAGATCCTGCCCCTAAACATGTTTGACTCAATTGAAACAGTCATTAAGGTCATTGATGAGGGCAATGTGGTCCACACAGCGTAGCTGGACCTTGCAAAGGCTTCTATACAATACCCTACGTGTTCATTATAGATAAGCTCACCAGCTTAAATATAAACCCCTATGTCAGTAGAGGGGTTGCAAACCAGACCAAGGACAGAACAGACATGGTCCGACATGCTGCAGCCATGTCAGACTACAAACCAGATATAACTGGCATCCCACAAGGCTTGTTCCTGGGATCTCCCTCGTCTGGTATATATATGTCCCATAGGTACAGGCAAACATGGAAGGACTGTGTCCGAACATGTTTGCAGAGGACTACAAACTGCTCACCACATATGATCCACCAGCTGACACAAGCATCCCACAAAAGGGCCACATAGAAACAGACAACTGGTGCCATCGCCATGTCAGCAAGCTAATTGCAGAAAAGTGTATAGTCAACCCCCGTGGATATACAGTAAGTGCCCACCAATTACCACATAGGTGTTAACCCATTATGTAGTTAACATGTAATGAGAGACCTGGGGACACAAGGTGATAGATATCCTGCATTGGACAAACATGTGCTGTAGTGTTTACAGAAACATACCATATACCCACCTAATCATGAAGGTTGTCAGATCTAGATAAGGGGAGGTCATTGTGGCTCTGCAGTCATCCTTCATCAACGGTACAATTGACTACAATAGGCCCTGTGGGATGTACCTCAGCAGACACCTCCATCAACTGTAAAGTCCCCAACAGTACCTCACCAGGAGTATCAAAGAGCTTGCACAGATGCCATGTGTTGCCTGTGTTGCTGGTATCAATAAACATGCTGCACCTTGTACAATCTGAATGGCAGTGAGCTATGCACATGAGAGACCTGAACCCCAGCACTGACTTACATAGGACAAGCTGTACTGCATGATCCATAACACAGAAGCCACCCCACCCATGAGTGAACCCCAGTACAGGCTACCCATAGAGTCACTTATCAATCTTCCTCAATAGGAATCTTGATGAGTGGATGGGAGATGGTAGCTTTATCCTGGGTATCACTGTCATGTCACAGGTAGACAGAGGCACAGTATACTAACCATGACATATGTCATGGCAAACTCCACTTACAATGTGTGTTGAAGGACAAACACACTCTCCAACTAGCATTAGACATGGACTAGGGCACATCGCTAGTGTTTGCAAATGTACACCTATGTTGTGGAATACACTACCAATGTTGGACAAGCCTGGTTTAAGTAGTTCATATCTGAACAGAATGCAACATGGTCAGATGTACACAACTGGCCCCTAACCAGGCTGTTGTGCTCACTATCGAAATGTAAAGCAGTGATAGCACTAAAGCCCAGGATACTGTCCACCACAGTCAAAGTACTACCAATACACTATACAGTACTACAGTGTTAGGTCAGTGTGAATGGATGTTGACAACTGTATGCAAAGTATCCCATGCAAACACTGCAGGCACAGTATAATCCTGTTGTGTTCACACACAAAGCAGTTGTACAGTAACTACACAACATGACACACAACACACAACCATAAACGGGTGATATTTGTTGAAGTTCACACTCCTCCACAAATGTGGTGGGCTGCAGAGTCCAACATATGGAATGCTCACACTGGGCATGCTCACACACTTTGATAAATGAGACATATGTCAGACAACATGCCATGGGAAGGCTGAACTGGGCATGCTCACACACTTAGGCCAAGTCTCAGTTTAGCAGTTGGACACACATATCTAGTATTTTTACGTGTTATTCCAGGAACCAACCACATTACAGCAGTCTGCCCAGTGCACACAGTTAAATGACTACAGAGACATACATGATATAGTGGATCCCTCCCATATGCAAACATCTTCCACAGATGCACAAGTTGTTCATACAAACAGGGAATGCTATGGCAATAAAGATGTGCAAACAGTCTATCAGCTACAAATAATGTGCATTTGACAATTAAACATATGGGTGTAGAGGTCAACACTGGGCTGTTTGTCCTAGGGAATGACAGCTTAGCCAGAGTGTGCTTGGTGTCTGCCTCCCCACAGGATGCACATTCCCCTTTCTAAACACCGATGATGTCAGCACCCTATAAGTACAGCAGGAGAAAAGAAACTTCCCAGTAATGCGAATAGCGCGCTCTGCTAATGCGTCCGTCACAAGTGTCATAACATAGTTAGGTAGGGGTTTGAATCCTGCAAATGCTCAGTGTGTGTGTGTGTGTGTGTGTGTGTGTGTGTGTGTGTGTGTGTGTGTGTGAGTGAGTGGGGTTGGTGTGTGTGTAAGTCTGTGGGAGAGAAATGTCCCTTTTGGCAACTAGGAAAACACACTACAGGATGCACATTCCCCTTTCTAAACACCGATGATGTCAGCACTCTATAAGTATAGCAGGAGAAGGGAAACCTCCCAGTAATGCGAATAGCGCGCTCTGCTAATGCGTCCGTCACAAGTGTCATAACATAGTTAGGTAGGGGTTTGAATCCTGCAAATGCTCAGTGTGTGTGTGTGAGTGGGGTTGGTGTGTGTGTAAGTCTGTGGGAGAGAAATGTCCCTTTTGGCAACTGGGAAAACACACTACAGGATGCACATTCCCCTTTCTAAACACCGATGATGTCAGCACTCTATAAGTACAGCAGGAGAAGAGAAACCTCCCAGTAATGCGAATAGCGCGCTCTGCTAATGCGTCCGTCTCAAGTGTCATAATATAGTTAGGTAGGGGTTTGAATCCTGCAAATGGCAAGTGTGTGTGTTTGTCTGAGGGGGGTTAGTGTGTGTGCAGTTGTGTGCGAGGGAAATGTCCCTTTTGGCAACTAGGAGAACAGACTACAGGATGCACATTCCCCTTTCTAAACACCGATGATGTCAGCACTCTATAAGTATAGCAGGAGAAGGGAAACCTCCCAGTAATGCGAATAGCGCGCTCTGCTAATGCGTCCATCTCAAATGTCATAATATAGTTAGGTAGGGGTTTGAATCCTGCAAATGGCAAGTGTGTGTGTTTGGCTGAGGGGGGTTAGTGTGTGTGCAATTGTGTGTGAGAGAAATGTCCCTTTTGGCAACTAGGAGAACAGACTACAGGATGCACATTTCCCTTTCTAAACACTGATGATGTCAGCACCCTATAAGTACAGCAAGAGAAGGGAAACCTCCCAGTAATGCGAATAGCACACTCTGCTAATGTGTCTGTCTCGAGTGTCATAACATAGTCAGATAGGGGTTTGAATCCTGCAAATGGCAAGTGTGTGTTTTTGGCTGAGGGGGGTTAGTGTGTGTGAGGACAATGTCCCTTTTGGCAACTAGGTGAACAGACTACAGGATGCATATTTCCCTTTCTAGACACTGATGATGTCAGCACCCTATAAGTACAGCAAGAGAAGGGAAACCTCCCAGTAATGCGAATAACGTGCTCTGCTAATGCGTCCGTCTCAAGTGTCATAATATAGTTAGGTAGGGGTTTGAATCCTGCAAATGGCAAGTGTGTGTGTTTGGCTGAGGGGGGTTAGTTTGTGTGCAATTGTGTGTGAGGGAAATGTCCCTTTTGGCAACTAGGAGAACAGACTACAGGATGCACATTTCCCTTTCTAAACACTGATGATGTCAGCACCCTATAAGTACAGCAAGAGAAGGGAAACCTCCCAGTAATGCGAATAGCACACTCTGCTAATGTGCCCGTCTTGAGTGTCATAACATAGTCAGATAGGGGTTTGAATCCTGCAATTGGCAAGTGTGTGTTTTTGGCTGAGGGGGGTTAGTGTGTGTGAGGACAATGTCCCTTTTGGCAACTAGGTGAACAGACTACAGGATGCACATTCCCCTTTCTAAACACTGTTCAGCTGAAGGCCATGGCTCTGGCACAAGTTGTCTGTTTCTGTGATGCCCCTTTGGAAGATGCTTGTGTCGGCTGGAGAGTCGATTATGGTGGCCAGTTCGCAGTCATCTGCATATTTGGTCAGCCACAGTCCGTCCGTGTTGGCCTGTACCTCCAATAAATATATACCAAACAAGAGAGGTCCCAGGACTGAGCCTTGTGGGACACAACTCGTAACTGGTTTGGAGTCTGGCATGGCTCCAGCAATTCTAACCATGTGGGTTCTGTCCTTGAGCCACTGTGCAATCCATCTAGTGACATAGGGGCTTATATTTAAGCTGGTGAGCTTGTCTAGAATGCCCAAGTGGGGTATTGTTGTGAAGGCTTTTGCGAGGTCCAGGTAGGCTGTGTGAACCACCTTCCCCTCGTCAATGGCCTTTGTGACTGTTTCAAAGAAATCAACCAGGTTAAACCTGGTAGTGCTGGTGTGCTCTCAGTAGCCCTGAACCAGGCATCTGTTACTGCACAGATATTGATGTTCTCCATGCCAAGAAGTGTTTTGGGTGCATGCATCTGGAGGTTTAGACTTCTGGCATTGGGTAGCATTACTCTTAGTTTCTTATCCCTTGTGATACCTATGAAGGTGGGTTTGTCATTTGAGCCTTGCCTAACATGGGCACTATGGGGGTAGCAAGAGCCTTTGCCAATATCTGAAAGCCCAGGGGTGACAGGTGCAGGCCGTCCCTAGCGAAGCAGGTAGTTCAACAGAAGATGAATATGTGAAGGTGTAGTGCCTGTGATTAGTTAGCAGTAGCATATATGACTGCTCACGTGGACACATGCCAGGTAAGTCATATGCACTGTGTCACAGGCAATGTACATGTGAACAGGACAAACAGTGACATCCTGTCAAGTGGGACATGGACATACATATAGTAAGCTATGCAGATGGCACTAGGAGTCCACAGAAGCTCTATAACTATGCATTGCAGGTGTGATCAGTATTCCAGGGTAATTGCAAGCAAACATGCATGCAAACAAAGCTACAGTAAACAGGGCTGCATGTAGTCCATTGTACAACAAACAAGCTGTACCAGTTCCAGTAGGTAACACTGCAAATATGCAGGCACTATGCACATGTACATGGAAATACATGGGTCAGATGGCTAGGGTCCAGTCTCAGTGCACACAAGTGTACAGACCATGTACTGTCAGGATGTACAATAATTGTATGGAAACCCATGTGCTCATACCTGCAGTAATACACATGTCAAATAACAGACACTGAGCCTTCACTCAGTGGTTCCATACTTAGTAGGATGTATGCTACCTGGCCTGCCACCACAGTATCCCTGACATATATGGGGACTCTCCCTCCTGTGACAGTTAGTTTTGTGTGTTGGGGCTGTCTAGCATGGTATGAGATGTGAGCATGCAGTGCTAGGGTGCTCCTGTGTGTCCTGTACCAGTCATGTAGTACTGCACACATATCAACATCCTCAAACATCTGCATTGCAGAGTCCAGTGTGGGCAACATGCCACTTGCAATTTACATGTCCATCATTGTGTATTACTACATTCATTACCTTATCCCCTGTGCTACCTATGTATGTAGCCTTCTGTTGACATCATTACCACCAGTATGCCAACATGTGCAGATGATACACTATGGTACTTACCATGGGTGTAGACAACAGGACATGACAATCACACACTTACTGCATCAGGCATGCTGTGATATACCCACAATTAATTCAGCACACAGTACTGTTAACAACATGATACTATTACTACACATCTATGTGGTCACCCTGTGCATCAGCAACATGTTAACCTGTACCTGCACAGTTGTTACAGATTGCAGGAGGTGGCACAGTTTCATCATATGCACAGGGTGTGAACTTGGTATGCCTGAGTCAGCCACCGATACCACCAATTGACATGTATGTGTATGTGTGTTGGTGAGGGACAGCAGTAGAAGGTGGGGCAATGTTGATGCAGTGTGTGCATGTATGCGGTAGCCCTAGGTGTTGTCAATTCGCATGTGCGTATGGATGCACACAGTTCCACCTCATGGCTGCCATATACTGGTGTTTGTGGACAGCCACAGACTGTACCTGCCAGGTCATACAGATCAGTGTCTCTGGCCACGGACACGGTACCTGTGCCTTGCAGGGGTGCTACGGACTGTATCCAGTACCAACCCAGACTGGGTACTGTCATCAGAAGCAGGTGTTTGTTGACTGGACACAGATCCCTGTCGGGCCCGGCCAGAGCCACGTGCACATGGTCTCCTGGGGCGGTCTGATGACAGCACAGACCCAGCATTGCTGGGGCTGCTGCTGGCACTATGGGGGCGGCCGCGGCCCTGTTGTCGTCCACAACGACTGCCAGCTGCTGCTGTTGCTGGCATACGGCCACGTCGACGCCTCAACCGCCCACCATCTCCCTGGCTCATGGACATGTAGTTGTGGAACCGGTCTAATATGTCCCCACAACGTCTGTTTATGACATCGGTGAAATCACGGATGGCAGCCGCAATGTCATGCATACTGTCAGTCATGGCTGTGCGACATGCTGTCAGCTCCCTCAGACCCTGTCTGGTGTACCGTTCCATACGTGACTGTGCCTGCATGACAGCCCGAAACATAGCTGAGGTTGTAAGACCTCTGTGGGCACGTCTGACAGGGGCAGTATGCCCACGGATGCTCCCACGAGAACCCCTGGACATCTGTCTGTGTGGTACCATCTCTGGGCCATGCCCATGGCTGCTGTGTGGGGAGGCATGTGCCACAGATACCACATTACCCTGGTTAATGCCCACTGTATGCTGTCCATCACCTAGGGACATTGGTGACAAAGGGTGTATTGGCAGGATAATTGTGCGCATTGATGGGGTCGACAGCTGTGTACTGTCAATCGGCTGACCAATTGTGGACCCTGGCATACTTTCCTGTGCCATTACACAGATGTCATCATTATCAGTACCCACGACACCTGATTCAGGTTCCCTGCTACATGACACCAGAGCAGCAACAGAACCTGTGGGAGGGAAACAGGAAACACAGTGTACAATGTCTACACATTACCAGTGATGCACACATGCACACATGCACAGGTGCACGCATGCACACATGCACACATGCACAGGTGCACACATGCACATGTGCACACATGCACAGGTGCACACATGCACACATGCACACGTGCACACTTGCACATGTGCACACATGCACACATGCACAGGTGCACACATGCACACGTGCACACGTGCACACATGCACACATGCACAGGTGCACACATGCACACATGCACACATGCACACAGTTTCACACAATTGTACAGTACTCAGTATGCGTGATATCAACACACAGACACAGACACACCTACATGCATACAAAGAGCACTACTAAGTGAGCCAAATAGTACTATTACTATCAACACTATTACAGGAATTGTTAATACACACTCACCAGCATGGATAGGCTGCATTGCTGTTATACCAGAGGGTCCTGCAGACGTGAAGAAACTAATGTCAGTGGGCATAACTGTGCCATTGTTACTGAGTATGATACAGGTCAGTAGTACAACAGTCGCCTTTCACAGGTCAGCTGCTAATATTGAGGATATCACACTTGCACATTAAATACTATGGTGACAGCTACAAACCAAGGACACACCTCACACATGCATTAACTACCAGTGTACACAACAGTCAACTATACATATGGCATATTACCTGCACGCTCACTGTCTTGCTGCTGCATGGCTCCAGCCTCCATCATAATGCATGTCTGCTGCTGTTGTTGTTGCTGGCGGACTGGAGCCACTACACTCATGAGTAGTCCCTCCAGTCTGGTGAGTGGATGTGTAGCCACCCCACCACCTGTGGCGACCTGTTGCCTGTGGATATCCGACGACGCTGACGGACATGTCTGATTAAATCACTGCAGTGATGTCGTACCTGCTCATATGTCCTATTATGCATGCCTATGTCATTTACCCGACGGACAAGGTCTTGCCACAGTGCAGCCCTCTCCTGCTGATTCTGGCTGGTGCGGAAAAGAGTATTGCATAATCCCGCACCAGGCTCTGGTGTATCTCCTCATCCTCAGCTGTGGAGTAGGTGGGATTCGCTGGTGGGCCATGTACCTGAGAAAGAAAATAACCTGGTATCAGCAATATATGTCAGCAGAATTTGGCACACATACTACACATGCTACTTGACTGTTATGATACAACATATCTCACATATGTAGCATCTGTCTTGTCTATTGGTGGATACACATGTAGATGGCCAGGTATCAGTGCTCAGCCAGCAACTGTGCAACAGTATCTGGCACACTCCATACGACATACTACCAAACCCCAGCAGTCAGAACACTGATTCAGGTCAAGAGCACCTCCTCACTCTGGGGGTTTGTATCTAGGTACTGTATGGCCTACATCATCAACTACTGTGAGCTGACCACACACTGATTGCCCTGGATATACATATCCCACCTCCACCACCAGCACAAACGACTATAGTGCATAACATTACAGATACAAACTTTACACTTTGTAACAGTGACATGGTATCCTTTCAGCCCACTGGGCCAGTGGCAGATACAACCCACAATGCTGACCCCTACACAATTGCTTTCTACAGACATCTCCGAGAATGCATGGATCATGCAATCCCATATATGACCAAGACACTCTCCACAAAGGGACAGCATCCTGTCTGGTGGACCCCAGCCATAGACAGATTGTATTACAGAAGATGGAAGCTACTGCAAGACAGAGCATAATTCCATAAAGGGAGCAGCACTAGTAAGGATCTATTTTCCATCATACAAATAACCATGGGCAACTTTGAGAGGGAAATCAAGAGGGACACTACAGATAACCAGAAGGCCTTCTTCAGTTATGTTAGCAATCTGGTCAGGATCCATCCTCTATGCCCATAGTTAGTACACAACAACACATATTTCACTGACACCACAGATATTGACAACATTGTGGCAGACAGGTTCAGTGCAGGTGTCACCCCGCCCTCTCCCCCAAAATAAGACATAGTTATCCCAGCTGACTGTAACCTCCCTGTCATCACAGATGTCCAGGTGAGAGCCACCCTCAGGGCAGCAGAATACACAACATGAATGGGACCTGATGGTATCCCCAGTTGCATGCTACATAAACTCTGACAGGAGCTAAACACACATATAGAAGTGCTATGTAACACTAGCCTGACTACAGGATATGTACCTGTACACTGGCGCACAGCAGCAGTGGTTCCACTCCACGAAGGAGGCACCTCAACATACCAATACAATACAACACAATACATTACAATACAATACTATACAATATGCTATTGCCCCTGGGACTACAGCAGCGTACTGTTCTGCTACCCTGACCATTGTGACACATGTGGTGTGATGGTACCTGCTGCTGTCACACAGTTAAACAGGGTGACTCATATGGCATATTACCTATCTGACTAACATTCAGCAGGGGTATGTGTGACATGTACTCATGGGGAGTCTTGCTTCTTAACACTGTGTGGTTTATTGCAGGGTATGTCTTATCTGTGGGTAGGAACTTTTACCTCCACATGTGCACTCTATTGCAGTGGCACGGACGACACACAGCAGACATTTAGGTTGTGGATGGTGTGAGGTGTTACTATGGTTGTTGGACATCTGTCATGGGTGTGACTTACATATGTAAATCCGGGAGTGGTAACCTCTATGTGAGTAGTATATGTATACTCTGTGGTGTTGTCAGTCACTGTGCATTGGTAATGTGTTTGAGTGCATTATCACAGTGTTGTACATGTCACTGTGTCCTTCTCCATATCTGTAGCTGTCATGTGAGGTCCATACCATGGCATCCATTATGTGGTGTGGAGGAGTACACCGACCTACATGTCCATAGCTGACACACCATGTCCGCTGACACATACCATGTGCAGGTATTCCAGGGATAGTGTGCCACTGTGAATATCATTGGGGCCACTATTGTACACATTTATGACCCTGTTCACCCCTGACACATGCAGTGGTGGGCAGCCAATCACATATCTGGTGGTTACTGGTGTAGGTGATTTGGAATGTGGTATGGTACTCCGGTTTTGACACTGGTGTTCACTCCATGCCTTTGTCACCAGGCACCTGTTGCAATACATCTGTACACATGTGTCTCACTCAGAATTTATATACATCTCTCTCTCTCTCTATATATATATATATATATATATATATATATATATATATATATATATATATATATGTATATATATATATATATATATATATATATGTCTGTATACATATACACATATATATATTGATGTACATATATTGCTATAGATGTGGAGAGGGGGGACACAGAGGGGGTGTGAGTGACAGAGGGGGTGGGACAGGCTGTGTTGCAGGTCGTCATATACAGTCATACCTGTAGATAGTCAGATCAGTCTGTCTATGTATATGTATCTACATATATCTATGTCTGTATGTGTGCATTACATAGATATGTTTGTACAATATTCTATCTACATCTGTCTATGTATTCCTACATCTCTCTCTCTACGTATGTATACATATATGCATATCATATATATATATATATATATATATATATATATATATACATACACATACATATGTTGACATACATACGTATCCATATGTTAGACAGCTATATCAACATATTTGTCTACCATACTGTATACACACACTAACATACTGCTAAACATACATAACTGTGAAACCTACTTTGTACATGGCACTACAACCTACAATCAACCAACATTGATATGTGCACATAGATGCTCTCACATACAAATGTATGTACAGCTTTCACTGATAGTTGCTGTATGTCCCCTGCCCTTTACACATCTTCATATACATATGGATACAGACCAATGACACATATGGAGGGTTCACAGTATGTAGACCTTTATAGTATTACTTTACATTACCTGTGTTTGTCACAGCTGCTTGTGTTGCCTTCTGGTTCTCTGTCCTGCTGCTCCACTTCCCAGTTGTCAGCTTTCAGGTAGCTGTTGCTGAACAATTTGTTTGTGTCTGCTTAATTGTAATTTTCTCTGTCTCTGTCTCTGTCTCTCTCTGTCTGTCTGTCTGTCTCTCACGTCCTTCTCAGGGTGCAATGAAAGTATTGCATGTGTGGACTGGGAGTACAGCATACTTTTGTAGGTATCTGCATATGCCCATGTGATGGCCTCTGCACCAATTGTTAGCCAGCATTTGTAATTGCATGCAGCCAGTTGTGTACTGATTGCACTTCTCACTGTGATTTCAGAACAGTGCTATAAAAAGGTATGTGAGATAGGCGTAGCCCTTTCAGATTTTAAGGGCAGGGACCATGCTGTTATGCTGTGGACAATGTTCTGTGAGTGTAAAGGTTGGTGTCTCTCTCATATTTCCAGGTGTGTTGTAGATTAACATTCCTCCATTCATTTCTCCTGTTTCCTGTACTAACTGTGTATGTACACTGACACCTACAACTACTACTACTGTTAATGTGTGTGTGTGTGTGTGTGTGTGCTTTCCTTTCACTTTTGCTTGCACTTTGTTGCTAAGGCTTCAATAGTTGCCCTTTACAGTCACTACTTGTATGCCTGCTAGGTGTCTTGACTGTAGTGTGCTGCTGTAGCTTTCCTATTTTCCATGTACATTCACACCTTGGAATGCTTGCTATATCTGCTAGGGTGTTACAGCATGCAGTATGGTCTGGCCATGGTGTGGGCCTTGACATCTATTAGGGTATTTGAGTATGCTGCTGAGCAGGCCCCAGAGACTTTCAGGTTCATCTGTTATGTGCCTCATGGAATGGTACATATCAGTGGGGTACACCCATTAAAATGTCTGGTATGCTGCAGTTGTGACTGTGGGTTAGCATGAGTATATGTATTACTACACTTTTTCTGCCATGCAAGTGATGAATACTTTCAGGACTCCATAGTTACCATTGCATGTGTTACACCTTTCTGCCTACTGTTTGTACATTTCACATGGGGTCTGTGGGGCATCCCTGTAAGTCATTCACTGTTGCTATGTCTAGGCTCTTAACTATTCAAATATGGTGGTGTCAGACCTATCATGTGTACAGATATTTGCAGGTTGTCCACATTTCTGCCTCATATTTTGGTCAACATGCACACCTTTTTCTGGCAAGTCACTCTGGGCTCACGTCAGAATATGGTGACAAACATTCAAGTTTCAGACTGCATACCCTTCCAAACATCCCACAAAGTGCAGACCCTGTTACTCTCTGAACTGTCTGCATTTGTTGTAACATTATTTGTAATGTGTCCCTGGTTTTGGGCCTTTGCTCCACATATTTTATTACTTGGTCCAGATGTGTTCCTGTAAGAGGTTGTGGGGTATGGGCAGTGCTTATCCTGCTGTGAGTATGTGTGTGGCTTGCAAGGTGCTATAGTGACATTATTACCTACTAGCTTCCAACTAGCATGGCTGTTTCTGTTCACACACTACTATTATGGAAATCCACTAGTTTTGATAGTAATTCTAAATGGCATGCTTTGTGTACTACACATATATATTCCCTTTACATTCATTCCTACTATTACATGATATATTTATTTTAGCACAATGTTCTTGTATAAGAGTCATGGCTTAGTGGTAAGTCATGCAGACTACTGTTTCCAAGGTCCTGGGTTCGGGACTCACAGTGGGATTTTATTTTGCTTTTGAGCTGAGTACAGGACCTGTCAATCAAAGTGACTAAGGCACTTTTAAGCAGTTGTAACCGGGTTAGCGCTGGTTTGCGTGGAGCTCACGCATGCGCACTGGTGGTTAGCTCCGCGCACACCCGCTTACAACCGCTTAAACGTGCTTACTCTTGCACACATTTTCTTTGAAAGAAAAGAAAATGGGGAGACAGGAAAGTGGTGAAAAGGGGGTCACAAAGAGGGTAAGACAGTAGGGAAACAAGCTTGGGATGTGCAGGAGGGATGTAGGTAAGGCCCATAGCTGCCCATTTCTTCATCAGCAACAGCTGTGCATATGTATGTAATTTGGTGTGACATTTGAAACCTTCCACCCCTGAGAGAGGTGTCAGGACAACAATAATACTTGTTGTACAGCCAATTGTAATTGATAGGTTCCATGTCCAGTAAACATGTGTGCGGAATGGGCAGCTATGTATGGGGCGTAATTTTTGGGGGGGTACAGAGTGCCCTTTTTTTTTTTTCAGGTGAGAGTGGTATGTCAGGTGAAGGAAGTCGGTACAGCTGGGGAGGTAGGTTGGGTAGGTAAACAGACAAGACAAACAAGACGCATACAGGGGCAGTGTATGACACGTGTGGGGGGGTTATGCAATTGACGGGGACGGAGGTTTGGATATCCAGAGCCCATGAGCCCACAGATGGCAACAGTGGAACTGATATCCCCACCCATAGGTAGTTGCCACTGTTCCTTCACTGCCCAGGACGGGGCTGTGCTGGGGGCTGTGTAGGCGGGGCAACAGGCATGCCCGTTAGTTGTGCCACCAGTGCCTCGAGCTGGCATAGGGGCTCGAGAACAGAGTCCCGAATCTCCCTACGCACCACAGTCCGGACGCTATGGAGGGTGAGTGGTGGTTCTCCTCCAGCCACACTTGCAGAGGGGGGCGAGCCCCATCCCCTGCAGCGCTTCCACCCGCAGGTGGCACAGGGCCACCAGAGGAGGGTCCGAAGTCGGCACTAGTGCCAGGTGCACTCGCCAGCTGAGGTGGGAGAGGTGGGTCCGCTGGAACCCGCTTTCCCTGTCGTCCTATGTTTTGCATTATGTCATGACAGTTTGGGTTAGTGACATATAATACCATTCACAATTAGTTGTAACAGCATGCATTAGTATTCCCATTAACCAAACACCCAGATATTCACACCATTGAACTGCGTGCATAACACATGCATAATTTGAACAGAAATACACAGTCCAACAACATGCAGAGTTAATTGATGGCAACAGGCCATCAGGTGTGGATGTATGAACAGGGCAGATGCATCAACGGACATGCAAATATATATGACCCAACAGGACAAACGTCCAGGGGTCTTAATTGTGATTGCACATACCATTTTCACGTGGAATGGGTTATATGTGGTTATAGGGTGGGGTGAAGAAAGTAATAACACCTTCGAATAACAATACATATGCTGTACATTTCTAATAACTACAGTTATATACACACTACTGTTCTAACTACAGTTTCCTATATGATAACTATTTCAAATTGGTGATAGGACTGTTACTGCAACATCAATATACATTTTATGGTTCTTCATACACATTCATATCTAGCTTTGTTCAGCTACATCATCCTGCTACATTTGCTTTATATAGCTGTAGACAAGTGTGGATGTTTGGTATATCAGACAATCATCCTATCTGCATATTGCAGACTGAGAGCAACATATCCAGATTTTGGGATACACATTCCAGATGCAGCAACACTTTGAACAGATTTTGCTGTTTGGTTTTGAATCTCACATGCATTTCATTCTGTCTTGACTGCAGTATACTTTATTCAGGGGTTATTACTACTGTATTGCTGGATTCATGACACTTTCTCACACTCTCTCACTTGCTTTCATTTTACTATTCAGGATGGTACTTCTAGGCTTTATTGACATGTTTTACCAGTAGTTATTACAATCCTTTCCAGCAGTCTCACTTCTGTCATGTTTCAGTATTTCCACAGGGATATATTTCACACATGTGATTTAATCATCTTCTGCGGCTATACTTTTCAGCCTGCTGCAGGTTGTGTACTATTTTCTTACAGGCAGGGCATTTTTATTTCAGAATATATGTCGGACAGTTTCATTTTTAAGTTAAACTTACAGGCTGAAACACACTTTTGTAATCAAGCAATACTTGCATACACTTTCACACTGTTACTTGCAGATTTTATTCCTTACTGACTACACTGCACTCTTTTGCTGACTGTCATACTTTTATATTTCTTTACAGTTACTGGTAGTGGATTACTGACCTGCCTGGTGGCGCAACCGCACCAGCCTATCACCATAGGCTCTGTGGTTCGCAGAACGGACACCTGCAGCTGTAATATAAATGAAGTAATATTGGAATACACATCTCCATAATATCAGCTAGTTTAATTTCTTACATACATACTTAAATGTTACTTACTCAGTAGTGGGGCGTTGGGTGTTTGCCGGGCCTCCTGGATCCAAAGGCTCAGTTGGTCCTGCTTGCGTCTCTTCAGGTCTGCATGGTGGTGACGGACCTGCTCACCAGTCCTTGGAATCCCTGTGGCACTGGTGAGATCATGAGCCAACCAGTCCCACGCCTCGGCCCTGTATGCTCCCCAGAGGACCTGGCCCTGCATGAGTTGGGCCTCATGATTATGGACTAGGAGCCAGACCATGTACCTGGACTCCTCAACACCCCACCTCTGTGCTCGAAAGCAACTACCCTCTCCTACTCCTGTCATTCTGCCTGCAGGTCAGTTCTACAATCGTTTATGCTGTGTATTCCCGCCTATGGGGCTTATATAGTCCGTTTTTCCCGCACATATCTGTGATTGGCCATTTTGGAATTGTATCAACTTCAGTAAATCTGCATTGTCATGCTCTAGTTTGTATTCATTCCTATATATTAGCTATTATTGCACTTAAAGGTACTGCTGTCATGGCTTAGTGGTTCTGTACCTTGACTATGGTGTATAGTATCCTGGGTTCGAACCTGGCCACTGCTTTTTATTTTTCATGACTGTCTAGACATGCTGAGGGGTGTGTCTGTGTAAAGGCAGTTTTGATACGGCTTGCTCAACGTTGCCCGTCGGTTAGCTTGTTTGCGCGGTGCGCAGCTCCGCAAGAACGGGCACGCTGCTTTAAGCCTCATTTGGCTATCGGCACGCATATTACGCTCAGCTTAGTTAGGGGCACATAGATTTAGCGTGTTAGACCACTGCTCAGCTACGGGCACTCATTCTGCGCCAGTTAAACCACTGCTCATCTACAGGCACATGCACTCACTCTGTTAAACTGTAGCTCAGCTATGAGCACATCTAGCATTTTTTCTTCTTTTGTTACCTCACATGTCTTCAATATAAATGGGCTATTTCATTACATTTTACATAAATTGTGGTTTTATGTGTACATATTTGTCAGGGACTTGTTTCCTCCTTATTTTGAAAAAAAAAAAATTGGTGTTGTGGGGGCTCGAACCATGAATGCCTGCTCTTCAGCCAACATCTCTACCGCTACGCTATTGCTTCCTGGCTTATTTTGCATATTTAGTTCTTATATGCTTTCCCACTGACTGCTAACTGTAGCTGCACTACGGGCACGCCCGCGCAAACGAGCGCACTCACGGTTAAACATCTTTACAATTTAAAAAAAATATATAACATTTTCATTTATATATATTTTATGTTAATAGTCTGTGGGGGCATGTGTTGTGTTGTGTTTATTCACATTTCCGTGGACTCTGTTGTGGGTGTTTACTTTGGGCACTTTTACACTTCTGGGGGCGTGTCCGCTTGCAGGGCTCAGCCTATGGACACGCCCCCTACTGTCTTACACGGACCGTGTTAGATTTAGGTGTGATTCAGCATGCTCTCATGAATATGCAAACA